>NC_056727.1:1230475749-1230775749 GCF_019279795.1 Protopterus annectens | reverse complement strand
TTTGACAGCAGCTTAGCTATCAGTACATTTCTAAATCTTTTTATTATTGTATTACTTGAAAATATATGCTCCATTTCATTCCATTTTACAAAAGGAAATACTTTTACATTTGTACAATACTGTCAGGGGCCTTTTTAGTGCTTATTTACAAAAAAAAAAAGTTTGTTGTGTGGGCTCGAACTTTGCCTGCCTGCTCTTAAGCCAACAACTCTACCACTATGCTATTACTTCTTGGCTTACTTTGCATATTTAGTTCTTATATCCTTTTCCACTGATTGCTAACTGCAGTTGCACTAGTAGCACACCCGCGCACACGAGCGCACACATTAGCAAACATTTACGGGGTTTTAAAAAAATAAAACAGTTTTCATTTTCATTTTATAACATCTGTTCACTTTTTACATTGCTGGTCTGTGGGGGCATGTGTTGTGTAGTGTGTTTATTCACATTTCCATGGCCTCTGTCGTGGCTGTTTACTTTCTGCCATTCTAGACTTCCGGGGCGTGTCCGCTTGCAGGGCTTAGCCTACGGACACGCCCCCTACTGTCTTACATGGACCGTGTAAGAGTTACAGTGTGATTCAGCATGCCTCATGCACCTCATGCATATGCATGACATGCTGACATCACACCGTTTAACTGCAGCCTCCGTGTAAGAGTTATAACTCTTACACGGAGGCTTCCTGAATTTGGCCCAAAGTGTCTTTCTATCAGATAGGCATTAATCTATATCCCCCCACAAATGATCACTCATTTATATGAATACTTTTATGATATACCCAGTCATAGACAGCTCAGATGGTGTAGTATGTTGCTATGATTGTATTGCACAGCATCCTGGGTTCGAGATTTGGTAGGGCTGATTATTACACAGCTGATTTGGTGTAGTGGTGCATTATTCTGACTCTACTGCACATCAGCCTGGGTTCAAGACCTGCCAGTGATGACTTTTTAGTGGCTCTGTGATGCAATGGATAGCACATTGGACTTCTAGTAGACATACTTATATTGCATGCGAGCTTGCGTGCACACCACACCCACATCCACACCCACACACACACTTCATCATATGCATACATACATCACACATCCTCTCAAAATTATTGATATGCTCACTTCTTCACATTTAATATGTCTAGATAAGGTAACTGTCACTGTGACTAAGAGAAATACTGCCAGCACAGCTGTCCAGAATTTTCATTTGTGAATGTCAACATGCTTCATGTAAGATGCTTGCATTACAAATGTATTAAAACTGTATGTCATATATATATCAAATCGGGTTTGTACAGATGTGTGTTGAAAATATATTTTATAAAGTACTGAGTTTAAAAATGGATCCACAATGTGCCCTGCTGGAACAGAACAAAAATGTACATACACTATTGTAACTATTTAAATGTATATATTTTAACAGGGGAAGCTGGAATACAGAAGGTTAACTTGTAAAACCTCAAAAAAAAGCTGAAATTAAATTACTTTATGACTGGCACATAAAAAAGATGTTATCTTTCAGTTTCAGTGCAGCAACAGACACTACCATTAATACTCAGACAACAGTGTGTTTATGTGTAGAGGCAGCAATGACTGCCATTTAACTGTGTACTGTGAAAACACAGTGGTAACAGAATAATATGTATACATATATGCCCATGTGTGAGGCAAGACTGCAGCTACCCAGTAACAAAATCTTCTCTTCAAAGTAGCACATTTTCAAACACAAAATGTTAGTAAACCAGTGTGCATCTCTGTGTTGGGGTAGCAAGTACATTCTTAGCTAAGCTTTACTCTTAAGGTCTACATGTAGCAATTGTGGGTAAATATTGTGTACCCCACACCCTGCCTTGAATTAATGCTTCAACAGGCAAAAAAAGGGGGGTCTATATCACAACATCGAAGTGTCAAAACTTCGAATGTTATAACATCAAACCCAAAACCATGAAAACTGTAAACCTCGATGACTGAGATTGCAAAACACACGAACACTACAAACTATTTCTAATGTGGGGGGCTTCACCCCCAACGTGGGGGGTTGTGCCCCCCACACTCCCCTACTTAAATATACCAACTCCGAGATCGCACCACAGTGGAGGAAATGGCAAAGCTGCGGAAACAGCCCACCTAATTCTTTCTTGGAAAAGAATTCGATGTTCCGCGGCTTTGATATTTTCAGTCTTCGAACTTTCAAGTTCGAGGTTTTAGTGTTCAAACTTTACAGTGTTCGATCTTTTGATATACACCCAAAAAAGGAGAGTCATAATAACGGGTACCTCAGACTTCCATTAGGAACCTGAGAAATACTAACTTGAGGCACATACAAGTAACAGCAATTACTGATAACAGAGGAAGACATAGGACTTAGTCAGTAAGAGCTCTGGCTGGGAGTGAAGGTGATAACCTGATAAGCCTGGTTCATGCCATACAAGAATGGATTAGAAACAAGTTAAATGTGATCTCTAATATCTGGAGGAAGCAGAGAGGACAGATTCATGTGACTTTAAGAGAAAATACTTACTTTTTTGGGTAGGAAAGGGCAAAATACAGGTATTAGAATAGCAAATGCCAACAAATTCTGAAGCTGGGAGTACAGGAAGCAGTGGGAGAGTGTCTCAATGGAAAGAGAAAGAAAAATGCAAAAGGGAACAAAAAATGCAAAAAGAATAGGCAACTTATTTATGTATTTATTTACTGTATGTATAATTTGCTGAGAAGGATAATGTATTAATCTATCACAGACCAACTTCAAACATAACAGTGGCATAAACTGGCAAACATTTCAGTGATTATTAAAAATGCTGTCAGTTAACACATAGGATTCAGGCTGTGACCTATTAACAAGCTACTTCCTGTTGTACAGGGTTTGATTCCTGAAAGCTTAATTTGCTTACTGTGTGACCTTGAGCACATCACTTGACCAGACAGTGCTCTGGGGTAATAGGAACTTTGGGCTAAGCTCCTTAATGGTCCCCTGGACTGCATGCCTAGTAACTTCCATACTATGCACATGTAGAAGCAGTAGCATACATTATGAGAATTATCACTTACGCTGTGTGTTTTATCATTTTTTACATGGGTAGAGTAAAAGAGGGTGTTCACAAATATTTACAACAGGACAAGAAACAAAAGGCCAATGGACAGTACATGGAAAGGTTAAGAAAAGGATAGCTAGTGGTGTACAGAAGATCAAAAAAACAGTCTTTTAGAAACAACTGTCATCCTGGGAGTGGCAGATGGACATAATTATTTTAAAACACTGTGGAGCACAGGAAAACTCTATCAGAATTAGGGCTACTGCAAACACTGGGAAAAGGATAAGGGGAGGGGGGCATTGAGTTTGCAGAGCTACAAAGTACATTAGCCAAATCAGAACAAAAGGGGCAGGGAAGTCTCCTTCTTTTGTATTTAGAATTGCCATCAGGCCTTAACAGATTTTTTTGTAAGACTGCAAAGCTTTTCTTAAACTCGGGAGTGTTAATAGAAGATGGGAGGGCTGTGTTATTGCACAAATAAGATTTCCAAGAAAGGCCTAGGCAGTCCTTCAGATGGGATATCAAAGTGAGGCCCCATCTGCCTGAGGTAATAGGGCAGCTCAAATCCCACTGAGTGAAGTTCCCCTTTGCTCTGGCCAAATTTTCTCTTGGTAGTATGTATACTACCTCAGGGTTGCCATGAAAAGAGGCCATTGGCTTAGTGTGACTAACCTAATCAACAAAGTATAAAGAAAAAAAAAGTTATAGACTAGTTAGCATAATTTTTATCTTTCTAAAAGTAGTAAACTCTGTAGAGATTGAAAAATGAACTCTGTAGTGTAGGCTGGAATATATGTAAGTATGCATGTATATGTATATGTGCATGTATATATATATATATATATATATATATATATATGTGTGTGTGTGTGTGTGTGTGTGTGTGTGCGCATCTCTGTGTGTATATGTAGATTTTTTCCCATAGCAGACAATGTGTACTAGACACTAGCATCTCTTTACAGGGATGACCCATAAGTCTACCTCTGGTCAACCGATAAGTAGTAAACTGTTCTCTCTCTAGTCCTGCTTCCCCAACTGCAGCTCTTGTTAAATGCAATGAATGCAGGATTGCAGTTTGCATGCTTACTGTCTTCACCCTTGCAGGAGGTTTTCTCTTTTCCCCCCATGACAGAGCACGCATGGAATTAAGTAAGAGCAGTATTGATGCCCCTTTTAGAGGTCCAGTAGCTCAGTTCTCTTGGACAGATGGGATTATATTTGGTGAGCTCTCTTACTGAATTGCCCAAGAAAACAGGTGACTTACTCATGTTCACACAGAAGGCAAATAAAGACAAAACCTCAAACCCATGACTACAGGATGACTTTTGTTAGCAGGCCATACCTTTAATCCTCTGTGCCAAACTTCTAGAACTAGAGAAGAAGACCTTATCATTTCAGCTTTACACAGCTTTGTAATGGGTCCACTTCTCTCAAATATGATGGAAGACCCTACAAACCATATAGAAATCTTTCTAATCACTTTATTTATTTATTTATTATTTATTTTTCATTTGTTAACCAGGTTAGTCCAGCTGTGACAGTGACCTGTTTTCAGTGTAGGCCCTAGAAGAAAAGCTCCAACTTGCAATACAATGCAATAAAATTAGTGAAACATTATAATAGAAATGATATACATTACAAGAAATACAAATTTTGGACAGACTAGAATGAAAAATAAATTACAGGCTTAGAAAAATGTTCTGTAGTAATTATAGGCAGAACAACAAAGGAGTATACACAACTGAAGTCAGCCATTAGAAATAGCTTTGTATTATGTAGAAGATGTATATAGGTGAGAGACAAATACAGTTGGAATTGCTGCAGTCTTCAGAGCGCAAGAAATTATTGTAAGAAGTTGCTTGAGAGTTATAAGTTTCAATATGGAGTCAATGAAGACAGCTTGGGTAGCAATATGAGAGATAGCAAAGAAGTATAAGTGGACTTACATTTTACGTTAGACTTCATCTACAATAATCACTCAGCTACAAGTACCAGTATGGTGAAATATCATCCCAGTCCGACAGCAAACACTGTGCAGATCCTTTTGGGGATATAGTGCAAGTTTACCAAATTAGCAACTACAAATGCAGACCCTCTTCCAGAGCCTATAGTACTTAATTTTACTACTCAAGACTGGTGTGGTATCCTTCAAGGCCCCTGAGACAGTGGAAACCACAACCCAAGCTGCGGAAGCCCTTACAAATGCCTTCTATGAACACCTCCAGGACTGCATGGATCAGGCAATCCCAAATAAAATCAAGACTCTTTCCACAAAGGGCAAATGTCCAGTCTGGTAGACCCCAGCCATTAACAAACTTTACAATAAGAGGAGAAAGCTATTACATGATAGAACAAAATCCATAAAAGGGAAGTCACTCCTGATCATTATTAGTAAAAAAATACGAGCACTCATAAAATCAACTAAGGCCAATTTTGAGAGAAAAATTGCCATGGATTCAAAGGACAATCATAAGGCCTTTTTCAGCTATGTTAGGAACCTGGGTGGAAACTCCCAGATATGCTCAGAATTAGTCCAAAATTATACAAAAATCACTGAACCCACAGACATTGCCAACATACTGGCAGACAGGTTCAGTGCAAACTTCATCCCCCCCTCTCCCCCCCTAAAGGAGAGATAACTATCCCAGCGGAGTGTAGCCTCCCAGACATCTCAAATGCGCAGGTGAAAGCTGCTCTCTCTAAAGCTAAAAACACAGCTTCAATGGGACCGGATGGTGTCCCCGGCTGTGTGCTACATGAGCTAAATGAGGAAATAAACCCGCACATAAGGCAGCTGTTTAATCTCAGCCTTACCACAGGATACGTGCCCAAGGAGTGGCATTCGGCAACTGTGGTCCCACTCCACAAAGGTGGTGCCTCTATGGACCCTGGTAATTACCGCCCCATAAGCTTAACAAGTCTAGTCTGCAAAGCTATGGAGAGGATCATAATGGAGCTCATAAACAAAGATATAGGAGACTTGCAGACATTGGACCTGACCCAGTTTGGCTTCGTCAAGGGAAGATCATGCCTTTTGAACTTGGTCGACTTCTTCGAAACAGTCACCAAGGCCATTGATGAGGGAAAGGCAGTCCATACAGCCTACCTTGACCTTGCAAAGGCTTTCGACACAATACCCCACTCGGTATTGTAGAAAAACTACCAGCTTAAATGTAAACCCATATGTCACAAGATGGGTTGCAAACTGGCTTAAGGACAGAACCCACAGGGTTAGAGTTGCTGGCGCTATGTCAGACTCCAAGCCGGTCACAATTGGTGTCCCACAGGGCTCAGTCCTTGGCCCCCTATTGTTCAGCATCTACTTCTCAGAAGTACAGGCCAACATGGGAGGTCTTTGGCTGACAAAGTTTGCAGACGACTGCAAACTGGGTGCCATAGTGGAAAGTGCATCGGACACGGATATCCTTCAGAAGGGACTCACAGGAAACAGATAGCTGGTGCCAGAGCCATGGCCTGAAGTTAAACGCCAAAAAATGTATAGTCATACCCTTCGGGAAAAACAAGGTAACCCCAAGCTACCATATAGGTGGCAATCCACTAAGCACAGAAGAGGTTATCAGGGACCTGGGGACCCAGGTTGACAGTGGCCTTTCTTTTGACACTCACGTTGCTAAAGTGGTTAGAAAGACTTTCTACATTGCCCACCTGATCATGAAGGGATTCACATCCAGATCTAGTGAGGTCATTGTTCCCCTGTACTCTTCACTTATCAGACCAATGATCAAGTACAATGCCCCATTCGGGATGTATCTCGCCCGACATCTGCAGCAATTGGAGAGACCCCAAATGTTTCTCACCAAAAGGATAAAGGGACTCCAAAATCTGTCATATGCTGCCAGATTGAAGAAACTCCAGCTCTATTCAGTCGCATACCATCTGCTCAGAGGTGACATGTGCCTGACATACAAGGCCATGTCCAGCCCGGAATTAATGGACATGCTCCACCTCAAAAAATCCAAATCCACCAAAACCACTAGAGCAAGTGACTTAAACCTTAGCACGGATATAAATAGGACATGCTGGAGGGATAGATTTATCACTCAGAGACTCCCTATGCTGTGGAATAGAGTCCCGGTCCATGTGAGGCAGAGCACCTCGCTGGCTCTGTTCAAGAGAAATCTTGACCTGTGGATGGGAGATCGTGGTTTACCCAGGAATCATCTCTGTGTCACTGCTGGACAGAGGCACAACAAACTAATGGGTACAGTATTTTTTCATATAAGGGGTGGCGTAAGCCACAAAAATTCGGGCTAGGCTTATAAATGCCTTGGGGCAGATAGCCTAGTATAAACCTATGAACCTATGAACAGCTAATACTTATTTGGCTCTACAGTACACACACACACACACGCACGTACGCACTCACGCACACACACACACGTGTATGTATGTATGTGCATATATATATATAGATATATATATATATATATATATATATATATATATATATATATATATATATATATATATATAGATTCATAGGTGTGTACTAGGCTAATGGCCCTGGAGCCTTTACAAGCCTAGCCCATAGGATTACCCTGACATGGTACCACCCGACCTTAGTTCCCAGTGCCTTTGTCAAGTAGAGCCACTGGAGTGATCCCCGGGGTGAAGTTTCTATTTCCCATCCACTCATCAAGATTTCTCTTGAGGAGGACCAGTGAGGCGCTCAGCTTGACATGTATGGGAAGTCTATTCCATAGCATGGGCAGTCTGTGGGTTATGAACCTGTCCCTCCAGCTTGTTCTGTTGTTTGTGGTAATGAGGTTGAGGTCTCTGTAGCATGTAGTGTGGAGGGATTGGGGTTTCTTTAGATGTAGCATTTCTATCAGAGCTATGTCAGACAATGCTTTTTAAGTCAAGCAGATATCGCCTCTAAGTAGGCGATATGAGGCAGAGAATAGTTGGAGTTTTTTGAGTCTGTTCATATAGGACAAGTGTTTAAGGCCTAAGATCCTCTTTGTGAGGTATTTTTGCAGCCTCTCCAGTTGTTGTAGGTGTCTAGTGAGGTACATGACAAATGGGGCATTGTACTCGATGACTGGCCTAATTAGGGAAGAGTAGAGGGAGACAATGACCTCTTTCTTCTTGGATGCAAAACCCTTAGTGATGAAATGTGCCACATAGAAGGACTTTCTGACCACAGTGGCAATGTGGTGGTCAAAAGAGAGGTTGCTGTCAACCTGTGTTCCCAGATCTCTTATGACGCCTTCTGTGATGTTAAGTTGTCAATCTCGCCTTCATTCTTGCTTGATGGGTTCGGAGCCGTTCCTCGGCTCCGACTCGGCACTTTGCTAAGCTCGAGAGTCACTTTTTCCAGCTCGAGGCATCCCCATATCCCATGATGCAAGGCGGTAAGTACCCAGATCTCGTTTGCCGCTTCGCTGATGAGGTCCTCCTTTTACCAGCTCCTGGTAAGTGTTTTATATTAAACTGCTTTTAGCCCCTTTTCACTTTTAAACTTTTTTCTCTTAAAGATCTTTCATTTTTAGTTAATTGTAAGCCCCTTTTTGACTAAAATTATCCTTCCTCTTTAATTTTTTTAGTCAGGCCTTCCTTCCCTCCCATCCCCCCCCTGTCAGGGTGTGTGTGTGTGAGGTTTTTACTGTTTAAACTATAATTTAATTGTTTGTTTGGGACTGTGTGGTTCTGTTTTGTGTCCACTATGTCCAAAGAGCAGAGGGTCTCAGGCTTTAAGAAGTGTGACTCGTGCTGTCAGAAGATGTCTCTGACAGACGGTCACACTTCTTGTTTATACTGCCTGGGACCTCTCCACCTGCAGGACTCCTGTGCGATATGTCATTCTTTTAGCCAGAGAGTCCTGCAGGAGAGGAGAAACAAATTGATTTTAAGGGGACTCCTTAAACCGGAGGGCTCCCCGGCCAAATCGGCTCTGGGAAAGCCTTCTAAGTCTAAGGCCCAGGCTTCTGTATCCAAGCCTTCGGCCTTGGCTCCGACTTTGTCAGAGTCGAGATCGGCTCCGGCTGGAGCCGATCCGACATTGGCTAAATCTTCGGCACCAATGGCTATCGGTGCCGATACTTCTTTGGTCACTTTGGTGTCGGTTCCGAGTACTGGCTCCGACCACCATGTGGCCCAGGCTTTGGTGTCGGCACCGACCAGCTCCGACACCGCTATTTCGATGCCTGCATCAGCTCCGGCTGGAGCCGATGCATCTAGATCTTCTCTCGGAGCCAAAAAGTTATCGGCTCCGACTGGATCAGTAGCCTTGTCGGCTCCGATGGTTCCTTCGAGGAAGAGGTCCAGATCTCCCTCGTTGGAGCCGATTCTGTCGGCTCCGGCCTCACCTCTTCTTTCGGAATGGAGCCATCGGAGCCGATCATCTAGGTCGTCCAGGTTATCTGACCATGATTTAGAGAGGGTGGTAAGTAGATTATTAAAATCACAGGCACTGGCCCAGATGCTTCATAGTCCATCTCAATAGATGACTATTAGTCCACACCCTCTTAAAGTTCCTCCTTCGACTCTACCCCAGAGTTTGGAGCTGGAGTCTATGGGGATAGTTACTGCTATGGCTGAGGGGCAGATACCTCCCCTTCTGCACCCTCGGCATCTACTCTTATCTCCTCCTCGAGACCTTCCTTGGAGGGATTCGGTGGTCGGGCTTCCCTGGTCTCCTCCGATGGGGTGAGTGGCATCGGACCCTTGTCCGACCCTGCTCTTCCCCTTGGAGCTTCGGCCTTGGTGAGCTCGGCTCTGACATCTGCCTCGGAGCCTTCCATTTCGGTGGGCCCGAGAGTCCCGGTTTCTTCGGAACGGGTTCTCTCGGATCTTCCTGGGAGGGGGGCCTTCGAGGTGATGAAGAGTGTGCTGGCCACTGGGCTCAGTCAGCAGTCTATTCCCTTAGCTCCTCCCTCTACAGTGCCTGTCGATATCTCTTCCATCTCTCTTGCTCCCGGACCTAGAGATCCACTGCCTCAGGTTTCCCCACTGGGAAGAACCCCCTCTTCTGAGGATTCTCCTGACCAGTCAGGAGATCCTCCACGCAAGAGGACTTGTAAGAGGAAACACCTGGACTCCCCTGAGTCTACCACTTCAGATACCGACTTAGATGAGTCGGAGGGATCCCCAAGATCCCCCTCTGAGGATGTCTCATTTTCAGACATCCTAGAACTCCTAAAACAGAGGGGAAACTGGCCCTCCATAAATCCCTCCGAGGATGAGTCGGTATACCTAGAGGCGTTTGGATATCGACCCTCCACCTCCTGGAGCCGCGGGTACAGGAGTGGCTCTTAGACGTCAATCCTGGATGCGGCTCTGTAATTTTGCAGATCCCTTTAAGGCGTCCTTCACAAATTCTCCCTTTGATGGGTCAGCATTGTTTGGCCCTCAAGTGAAGGATACATTGACCAGGTGTGAGCAGGACGGCAAGACTCTTTCTGCCGTAGGGGTCCGTTTTTCTACCCCCTCTAGACCTTACCCCAAAGGTCAGAAGGGCGGAAAAATGTGGTTCCGTAAATTCCAGGGAGTCACGCCGGACGCACGTGGTCAGTTTACCCCTAGAGGCAGAGGGGGTAATAATAACAGATGCCGCTCTAGAGGCAGAGGGGGTCCACAAAACCAGGGAAGCAGAGAGCCTCTCTGACAAGCCCTTCCAGCATCCCTGAGATGTTGCCCGACTGTCCATCCTTGGAGGCAGTCGGGAAGACTATCACTGTACCCAGAAGCCTGGCTCCTCTCTCAAGACAGATGGGTACAGTCGATTATATCCGAGGGTTACAAAATTCATTTCGAGGAAAGTCCTTGCTCTCACAAAAATTCCCTTCCAGATGTACCACCCGGTCTAAGGGAAGTTGCAGAGTCAGAAGTATTAAAGCTTCTACAAAAAAGAGCCATTCAGCCAGTTACAACAGACCATTCAGAGCCGGAATCTACTCAAGATTCTTTTGGTCCCCAAAAGACGGGAGACTGGAGACCAATATTGGATCTCAGCAGACTCAACAAGTCTGTGAGAAAGACAAGATTTCGAATGGTCACACTTCAATCAATTTTGCCCTTCCTAGAGAAGGACAACTGGATGTGCTCAATAGATCTTCAGGATGCGTACTATCACATAAAAATTCACAGACGCTCCAGAAGATTTCTCCGCTTTCAGCTAGGGTCCAGTCATTTTCAATTCAGAGCCCTGCCCTTTGGTCTCACTACAGCCCCCAGAGTGTTCACCAAATGTATGGCAGTGGTCACGGCTCACCTGAGACGTCAAGGATTCCAGGTGTTTCCGTATCTCGACGACTGGCTCCTTTCAGCCACCAACAAGCATCAACTTCTTCAAGCCAGGGATTACACCCTAAATCTCTGCACTCAATTAGGAATTTTGATCAACTACGAAAAATCCTCCTTATTGCCCTGCCAGTCTATTACTTTCATAGGCGCAAACTTAAACACTGTTCGGATGTCAGCAACCCTCACAGACCAAAGAATCTCGGATATCCAAAGTCACGTGAGGATCATCCTTGCCAGCAAGAAGGTGCAAGCCAGAATGGTTCTGAAGGTGTTGGGCCTCATGGCTGCGGCTATTACCCTTCTTCCCCTGGCCCGCTTCTACATGCGTCTTCTTCAATGGATGTTGTTCACTCAGTGGTCTTACCAACAACTTCCCATGCGTCACCGAATCCTGGTGACACAAATTTGCAAGAATCATCTATCATGGTGGATTACTTCTCCCCAGATTCACCAAGGCAGACCCTTTGTATCCCCGGCCCCGGTAGCCACAGTCACTACGGATGCCTCCCTGATCAGGTGGGGGGGTCATTATCAGGGCAGGATGGTTCATGGGATGTGGCAACCGTTCGAATACCACCTGCACATTAATGTCCTAGAGATGAGAGCAGTGCTTTTAACGTTGCAAGCCCTCAATGACTTTCTTCCCTTGGGAACAATTGCAGTTCACACAGACAACGTGTCTGTAGTATGGTATATCAACAAACAGGGCGGAACCAAGTCCTACCCCTTGTGTTGAGAAGCTCTCAGACTTTGGCAATGGGCGATCTCCTCTCATCGGTTTCTGGTAGCAATGCATATCCCTGGGAAAACCAACATTCTAGCGGACAAATTGAGCAGAACTATTCTCATGCCTCACGAGTGGTCTCTCAAACAATCTATAGTGGAGGAGATTTTTCTAGAATGGGGCCGCCCATGTTGCGATCTTTTTGCTACTCCCCAAAACAGCAAATGCCCAGACTTCTTTTCTTCCCACTACCAGGCCATCCCCCCCAGAGACGCTCTAACCCAGGATTGGCCCCAGGGACTTCTTTATGCCTTTCCTCCTTTCCGCTGATTCCACAAGTACTCCAGAAAGCCACCGTTTTGAGAGCCAAAATGATTCTCATTGCTCCCTATTGGCCTCGACAAATTTGGTTTCCGTTCCTCCATCGTCACCTGTTGGTGCAGCCTTGGCATCTGGACCCAGTGCCAGACCTTCTGATTCACCAATCAGGTCAGCTGCATCGGACTATTCCTTCTCTCAACCTCACAGCGTGGTTGCTCCACTTCCTTCCTTAGCCAGGCTTCCTATGATCTCTAATCCTGTTAGGGATATCATAGTGGCTTCCTGAAATCCTCTACTAGAAGGATTTATACCAGCAAATGGAAATGCTTCTCTTGTTGGGCAAAAGCTAAAATATAGATCCTTTTACTGCCCCTGTTCAAGCAGTTTTGGATTTCTTAGCGGAAATCTTTCACGGCTCTTCATCTTCCACGGTCAAAGTTCAGTTGGCTGCTATCTCGAACTTTCATGTCGGGTTTGCAGATCACAACATTATGTCCCACAGGCTTTGTAGAGCCTTTCTAAAAGGAATTTTTCTCCTGAAACCTCCAGTCAGGAGTCCTCCTCCTCAATGGGACCTAAATCTAGTGCTGACATCCTTAATTCTTCCTCCCTTCGAGCCAGCTGTTTCATGTTCCCTGAAATTTCTTTCATGGAAAACACTCTTCCTTGTTGCTATTACCTCGGCAAGGAGAGTGTCTGAACTTCATGCTCTCTCTGTTCGTCCCCCTTATTTGGTCTTCCACAAAGACAGGGTATCCTTGAGAACTAATCCAACCTTTTGCCTAAGGTGGCCTCGAAAAATAATTTGAACCAATCTATTGACCTCCCTGTATTTTTCCCTGATTACTCAAACAGATCGGAAAAAAATTACATTATCTTGATGTTCACCGCCAACTCAGATATTATTTGGACAGAACAAAACAATTCAGGAAATCCGATCAGCTCTTTCTTTCTTATGCTGATAACAAGAAAGGCCTTCCTGTCTCCAAAGTGACCTTATCTAGATGGCTTTCTTCCGTCATCTCTGAAATCTATCAGCTTAGGGGAAAACAGCTGTGCTCAAAACCTAAAGCGCATTCAACCAGAAGCTTAGCCACTTCCACAGCTTTTCAGGCTAGACTTCCATTAGACACTATTTGTGCAGCAGCCACTTGGGCCACTCCTCATACCTTTGTTTCTCATTACAAATTGGATTTGGCCTCCAGGGATAGAGCCAGTTTTGGCTCTACAGTTCTCAAGAGTCTGTTCCATTGAGCCACCCAGGACAGAGGTGCTAGGATGCGGTCCCATCAAGCAAGAATGAAGGCGAGATTGACAACTTAACATTGAGAAGTTATGTACCTACCATAACGCTCCATGTTAGTTGTCTTCTCGCCTTCTTTCTTGCGACCCTCCCTCCTGCCCCCTGGCCTGGACAGACCTTTTTCTCCCTATATGGAAGAATGCTTCTTAAGACCAGATAGTTCTGGTCTGCCTTAGCCCATCCTTCAGGCTTTTTGCCTTTCTTTCCTTCTGGGAAGTTTTTTATGCTAGGTGTTATTGCCTATAGATAACAAACGAGATCTGGGTACTTACCGCCTTGCATCATGGGATATGGGGCTGCCTCAAGCTGGTAAAAGTGACTCTCGAGCTTAGCAAAGTGCTGAGTCGAAGCCGAGGATCGGCTCTGAACCCATCAAGCAAGAAAGAAGGCGAGAGAAGATAACTAACATGGAACGTTATGGTAGGTACATAACTTCTCATTCAGTGGACTACCATCAATGTGGTAATTCATGGGAATTGGGTTTTTCCCAAAGGGGAAGATGACACATTTTTTGGCATTGCGCTTAAGGCCATGGTTCTGACACCAGTCATTGGTCTCAGTGAGGCCTTTCTGTAGGATGTCATCATCACTTGGGGAGTTAATTATGGCTCCCAACTTGCAATCATCTGTGAACTTTGTCAACCAGAGTCCTTTCGTGTTGGCCTGGACTTCAGAGAAGTAGATACCAAACAGGAGAGGACCGAGGACTGAACTCTGTGGGACTCACCTCGTGACTGGTCGACAGTCTGACTTGGAGTCAGCTACTTTCGCACTGTGGGTTCTATCTGTGAGCCAATTTGCAACCCACCTAGTTATATAGGGGTTGATGCCTAGTTTAGTGAGTTTTTCTATGATTCCTGAGTGGGGATTGGTATCAAAGGCCTTGACCAGATCAAGGTAGGCTGTATGAACCACCTTGCCTTCATCCACAGATCTGGTGACTGACTTAAAGATGTCGACCAGGTTGAGCAGGCATGATCTACCCTTCACAAAACCAAATTGTGTGGGATCCAGAATTTGGAGGTTCCTTATATCCTTGTTTATTAGGTCCGTGATGATGCATTCCATAGCTTTGTATATCAGACTTGTCAGGCTAATGGGGCGATAGTTCCCAGGGTCTGTAGTCACTCCTCCTTTGTGGAGAGGGATGACTGTAGCAGTGCGCCATTCGCTAGGGACAAAGCCTGAGGTGAGGCTGTGATTGAACAGGGCACACAGGTGAGGTGCCAGTTCTCTGTAGTTCATGTAGAACACAACCAGGGATATTGTCAGGTCCCATAGAAGCTGTATTCTTGGCCTTGGACAGTGTTGTTTTAACCTGTGCAGCAGTAATACTGGATGTATACCAATCTGCTGATATTGTGATTGGTCCTTTGGTGGGGAGAGAGGGGTAAAGCTGGCACTGAATCTGTCGGCCAGTATAGTGTGCAACAGCTCCGAGCAAATCTGGGTATTGCAGTGGAGATTCTTTACATAACTATAGAAGACCTTGTGGTTGTCTACTGTCTGCTGCAATTCTGTTTTCATAGCTAGCTTTAGAGGATTCGATGAGGAATGTCAACTTTTTGTTGAGGCTGATAAGGGAGTTTTTCCACTCTTGGGACTTCACCTTATTTCTCATCAGTTTCCTCCTTCTGTTTTAGAGTTTGTTTATGGCAGGGGACCACCAGATTGGCTTCCTTTTTTTGGAAGAGAAGGTCTTGGTTCTATTGGGTATGGCGAAATCCATGCATTTGTGTACGTGTTCGTACAGGGCATTACTGTATGATTCGGCAGTCATGCAGCTGTTCTCCAATTACATGGGTGTCGTGAAGTTAGCCACCTCTGTTTTTAGGAGTCCAAAGTTAGCTTTGGAGACGTTTTTCATTGTGGTTACCTTTCTTGCGGTGGGGGTGGGGGGGTGAGAGGGATGTGAATTTCCAAGGTGATTAGATTGTGGTCGGATCTAATCAGGGAGAAGTTGACTACTGATACAGAGCAATGGTCACCCATGTTAGTAATGACCAGGTCAAGGATGTTGCTACCTCTAGTGTGGGTAAGAATGAGCTGGTCCAGGGCATTGAAATTAATGAATTCCAGGAAATGTTGGGCAAGTGTATTGGTACATGAGTAGTTTTCCCAGTTAATGGAGGGGTAGTTGACATTGTCCAGTATGAGAGTGTTAGGTTGGGCCCTAATATTCTCCAGGGTGCCTAGGAAAGTGGTGTGTGAGTCTTGGGTCATGGTTGGGGACCTATGGCAGGCTATGACCTGAATCGCTGTCTTAACCAATGTTAGCTGCACCTGAAGTATCTCTGATGCATCATGTTGGGCTACCAGTCTGGAGGTGTGCACATCCTTTATGAATATGGAAACACCACCGCCTTTGGAGCTTCGGCGCAAGTTCTGGGGCCGAAAGGTATGGAATGAGTTATAGCCTGGTAGTGCAGGGGTGCTATCTGTTGCCTTGAACCAGGCCTCTGTTACAGCACAAATGTTGATGTTCTCCATTTTAAGGAGTGCTTCAAGCGAGTGCAATTTGAGATTTAGACTTCTAACATTGAGCAGCATGACCCTCAGACTGCATTTGTTTGTAGCTGTTATGGTGGTAATTCGGTCTTTGGAACACTGCCTAAAAAAGGCACTATAGGGTTGGCAACAGCCTTGGCCAGTAACCGGACGCCCAGGGGTGACAGATGCAGGCCATCTCTGGCAAAGCATCTAGGTCTGTCAATCATGTCATCCCAGGCAGACAGATACTGGATCCCCTTAGAATGACACCAGAAATGTAGCCAATTGTTGAAATCAATCATTTTCTGCTTGTACTATGGTATCATTTTAGGTGATGGTAGGTGGCTGCTCAGGGCCAGGGTCATACCCATCTGGGCTACATAATTCGAGATCTCCTCCATGTCTCTTTTCATGAAGTCCATGGAGGTACGTCTCACGTCATTCACACCCACAAGTACAATGACAGAGTCATATTTGTACCTGTTATTGAGGGACCTGTGTCCGTGCGTTATGTGGCGGATCCTGGCACCTGACTGGCAGTTGACTGTTACTTTCTCCTTATTCAACCTAGTGAGTGGGACATCAGTGTGCCTCACTATCAAGTCACCTATGACTAGTGTGATTGGCATACTGTTTTGCCTTAGGGGCGTTGGTTGAGTGGCACACTGTTTAGGAGAGTTATGGGCCTCATGGTTAGTGTTGTGGTGGTCGAGTGCGTTTCTGCTTTGGAGGTCTCTGCTGTTTGTGTAGATTTTTATTGAGAGCCTCTGCGAAGGTGTGTGTGGTTTGTGTTTTTATGTGAAGGCAGTGCTGGTAAGTATTCTGGAGGGCTATGTGTTCCATGTGTTGTGGTGCAAGTGTTGACCTTCTCCTCTTGACCAGCTATTCCGGTCTTGGCTGCAGAGTACATGGCTTCCAATTTGGATATAAAAGTGCATTTCTCACAAGTCTGAGTGTTGGGCCATAAGAGGAGAGGGTTGTCAGTGTACATGAATCAGTTGCTACATTGCCTCAGGATGCCCAAGCTCACCAGGCTAATAGGAGAAAGCACAGGGAACTGACCTTTAGACATGCCTGGAGGGGTGGACATTAATAATAAGTACTGGAGCTGTTTCCTTGTAGAAGTTTAGTGGTGGTACCACTGTTGTATGCTACAACAACTGCTACAAGAAGTCAGGTAAAGTGCTAGGCTAATAAGCTAATAAAAGTGCAGGAGAGCAGAGAACTAGCAGATCTAAGGGAAAATTGAAGAGCACAGCTCAGAAGTTTACAAAAAGTCCTGGATACAGCAAATCTATATCTGGACTACATTAGTTCCAGGAAAGGCAGGAAACAGTTTTTTTTTTTGTTTTGTTTTTTAGTAGAAAGTGAAGAGACAGAAGATAATAAGATAATTCAATATGCAGAAGCTAAAGGGGTGGGCCTTTGCTAAGTTCTCACTATTAACAGTAGAATGAGCTGATGTAATGTGACTGGGGGGAGTGTCCAGTATCAACTTTATACCAGAGGCAGGCAACTCAAAGCCACCAAGACAAAAAGACCACAACAAGAGAACTGAGAGGATGGGTGAGAAAAAATCAGTTGTACAGATTACAGAGATATTAAATCAAAAGTGCAGACAATAAATGAGAATAAACTCTTATCTTTTCTCAATATCACAGCTGGCAGTAGGTCAGTCTCTCTGCAGCAACTTAAGCAACAGGTATATATGATTTAAAACACTTGCTATTTAAGGCATAGAACAGAAACCAGACCAATTATCCAAACAGTAACAGTTGCAGGAATGCCTTGGTTAGATGAAACCAGTTCTGTTCACTTTCTCTCACTAAGAAAACAGATAGGCCTCTAGACAATAATTTCACTACAAACTGAGGTCAACACTAACAGATATTCAGCTATATGACACAACAAGAAGTACAGTAACAAACAGTTGTACAGATTACAGAGATATTAAATCAAAAGTGCAGACGATAAATGAGAATAAACTCTTTTCTCAATATCACAGCTGGCAGTAGGTCAGTCTCACTGCAGCAGCCTCAGCAACAGGTATATCTGATTTAAAACACTGACTACTTAAGGCACACACACACACACAAATATGTATATATATATATATATATATATATATATATATATATATATATATATATATATAGACATATATATATATACATACACACACACGCACATACATATGTATATTACATATATATAAAAGGTTAAAATAAAATGTAAACTCTTCCGACTTACTTGGAAAATTAGCACCCAGCATTTCAAATACTTAGTATTTCTGCCATCTGCTGGATAAATGTTGAATCACATATTTTAAAAAAATGTTCTCATCCATGTTTTCAAACACTAATTCTGTAGCTATTAGGATTGCCACGGCCAACTGTCAGGAAAAATTCCCAACAGTCAGGAAATTAGGCTGTTGGTCAGGAGATTTGCTTTTGGTGAGTGCTTTCTAGGTTTTTGACTCATTCTGAAAGTCATGTACTTTTCAGCAGTAGTAACCAGGAAAAAGAAAGTACAGTTTTGTACCTACCATAAATGTAGATGTCCGATAGGTATGCATCTGCAGTCATAACATATGGGTTGTCCTGCCTCAGGCAGCCCTTCGGTCGGCCGGATTCCAAAGTCTGGGTCTGGCCTCAGCTGATGTCGCACTTTCCCCGACGTCAGAGCTTCTGGGGTATAAAGGCATCAGCCGACGCCATTTTCCTCAGTGTTTCTTGCCCCAGATGCCAGGTCCCTCTAGGAAGGCTAAATTTGGATAATGCTGAAAAGTTCCAAACAGTAACAAATTATATACATATATATACAAACAAACAAATACACCATAATAGATTCCCCCAGTTAGCTGAAAGAGGGGTAAGCACCCTAGGAATACCACAGAGGGGAAGGAGGGTGGGTAATCCTGACTGCAGATGCATACCTATCGGACATCTACATTTATGGTAGGTACAAAACTGTACTATGTCCTTCAAGGATGCATCTGCAGTCATAACATATGGGTAGAATACCATAGCCAAACTGGGGGAGGAGGTACTAAGAGAAGGATGGTGTAGTTAAGATCCCCTGCAAAACTGCAGTTGTAAACCCTGCTCGGGATCTGGAGTATAAAGGTAGATTGTAATGCTTGGCAAATGTATGCACGGAGCTCCAAGTAACAGTTTCTAAAATGTCCTTGGTAGCCACCCCTCGTAGGAAAGCTGTAGTGGTGGCTGTGGCCCTTGTGGAATGAGGCCTGATATGTTCAGGAGCTGTCTTTCCATGAAAGGAGTAGCAAAAACGAATGCAATTTCCTATCCATTTTGAAATTGTCTGTTTGGAAATTGCTCTTCCTTGCACCCCAATTGCATATGCTACAAAAAGTTGGTCAGTTTTTCTGCTGGTTTTAGTTCTGTCCAGATAGTAGCGTAGCTGTCTGTGTATATCCAAGGTGTGCAAAAGCTTTTCTCCTTTGTTCTGTGGGTTAGGGAAGAAAGTAGGCAAATGAATAGCTTGGTTCAAGGATACCCTGGATACCACCTTTGGCATGAAAGTAGGATTGGTTCTCAGTGACACTCTATCCTGGTGGAAAATAAGAAAAGGCTGCACTGCCATTAATGCCTGTAACTCGGATACTCTTCTTGCTGAAGTGATTGCCAGAAGAAAAGCAGTTTTCCAAGAGAGAAACTGTAGGTCTGCTGATGCTGCTGGTTCAAAAGGAGGTAGTGTCAATTTTTCCAGCACAAAATTGAGATCCCATGCAGGTAGAGGGGGTCTCCTTGGAGGTTTAACATTTTTGATCCCTCTCAAAAATTGTCTGAGTAGAGGGTGAGAGAAGATAGGTGGATCCATATTGTATTCTGCTGAAATTGCTGAAGCATGAATCTTGATGGAGGAATAAGACAGGCCATTGTGGAACAATTCTGCTAAGTACTCTAGGATGTGTGCTAGGTTTGCCACTGTGACATCTGTGCCCTTTGATGTGCTCCAAATGAGTAATCTCTTCCATTTAGCTGAGTATGTCTTCCTTGTGGAAGGTCTGCGAGCCTCCAGGATAATGTCCTTCACCCTCTGAGATAAAACAGTTTGGTTTGGTTTTAAGGAATTTTCCAGGCAGTTAGTTGCAATGTTTTCAAGTTTGGAGGCAGGGTCTTGAAATTGTTCTGTGTTAGAAGAAGAGGCCATAGGGGAAGAGGCCATGAGTTTGCCTGAGACATGCTTCTCAGTAGCGGATACCAGTGTTGTCTTGGCCAGTCCGGAGCTATTAGTATCACCCTTGGGTGTTCCTCCCTGATCTTCAGAAGAACCTTGTACATCAATGGGAGAGGTGGAAAGGCATATACTGTTAGTGCATTCCAGCTGAAAGAGAGAGAGTCCACCCTCCAGGCTAGTGGGTGGTATGTCCTTGAGCAGAATTTCTTCAGTTGGTGGTTGAGTGGGGAGGCGAACAGATCTATCTCTGGCATTCCCCATTTCTTTGTTATGAGTTTGAAGATGTCTGGATGCAGCATCCATTCGTGTGCATCCGTGGTAGTTCTGCTTAAGTTGTCTGCTAGTGAATTTTCTTTTCCTGGTACGAATTTGGCCTGTAGCTGGATATTGAGATTCAGGCATAGGTTCCACAGATTCATTGCCATCCGGCATAGAGGGTAGGAATGTGTGCCTCCTTGTTTGTTTATGTACCACATGACCGTGGTGTTGTCTGTCCTTATTAACAGATGTCCTTGCTGCAGGAATGGTTTGAATGTCTCGATTGCATGCCTCACTGCCAGCATTTCCTTTTGGTTTATGTGCATGCTTAGCTGCCCTTGAGGCCATAGGCCTTGGATGCATTTGTCCTCCATGTGTGCTCCCCATCCTCTTTCTGAGGCATCCGTGGTGATGGTCTGCCTTGTTTTTGGTTTGTTGAAAGGCTCTGATCCTGCAAGAAATCTCAGGTGTCTTCTGCAATCTGGTCAGATAGGGACGTGCAGGTATGCCTCCTTGAGATCTAGAGTCACCAGCCAAGACTCCTTGCCCAGCATGGGAAGAAGTTGCTGTAGGGTCAGCATTTTGAATTTTGGCACAATGAGGTAAGTGTTGAGCGTGGACAGGTTGAGAATAGGCCTCCATTGGTTTTCTTTTCTTGGTACCAGGAATAATCTGGAGTAAAATCCTTGGCCTTGTTCTGTAGATGGTACCCTTTCTATAGCTTTCATCTGAAGTAGTTTTCTGATTTGTCTTAAAGCCTCTGCCTTCTGGTTTGGTGGAAGGTTTGGCATTCCGCCTCTTTTTGGCAAAGTGTGGAAGTAAAACCTGTATCCTTTGTCTATTGTTTGCAATGTCCATGTATCCTTTGTAATGCAATGCCAGTTTTTCAAGAATAAAGCTAGCTTTCCGCCCAAGGGAGCTTCCAGTTGATCCCTGGTAGGCGGAATCAGAGTCAAGTCATTGGGTCTGTCCTGTGGTAGTGGTTGTAGTTGTAGCTGTGGCACTACCCCTCTGGTTAGCAGGCTGCCACTGATGGCCCCTGTAGGCACCCCTTGATTGACCTCTGCCTCTAGGGCATCTGTTCCTGCCCCTCTGTGCTCTGGAGGTGTCTGGAAAGGACCAATTCTTTGTAGGCCAGTTTCTGCTGAACCTCGGAGGTTGGACCTGCAGGAATTCCTTTACTGTTTGCACAGATTTTGCTTTTTCTTCCACTTTCTTTAGAATCTCCTGTGCAGGGGAGCCAAATAAACTTTGTTTCTCCATAGGAGCATCAAGGAGTTTAGCCTTGACATGGTCTGGCAAAGATTGCTCCTTCAGCCAGGCATGCCTATGAATTACTGCCCCAGTCATAGCTGATCTAAATGAAGCCTCCAGTGCATCATAGCCACATTTTAAGAAATGATTACTGACGTGCTGAGAGTTGTGTACCAAATCCTGTAGGGATTTACGGTCTAAAGGTTCAGGAGAAGAAAGCTTCTTATTCAGCTGATCTAACAAAAATTCTTGGTACTGTATCATATGGAATTGACAGTTTAATGCCCTGGCAGAAAGAGTAGCAGATGTATATACCTTTTTTCCCCATCTCTCTAATGCTCTAGACTCTCTTTCAGAGGGTAGGGGGTTCTTGGCAGTAGCAGCTGCAACCCCTTTAGGGCCCTGAGAAATGGTTTCCGGGTCTGCAGCATGGGCTTTATACAGGTGGAAGTGAGAATCCGGGACCCTGTAATATCTGTCAGGTTTGGCAGGGGCCGGGGGAAGAGAATCAGGTGCAGTACTGACATCATTGTACACATCATCAATTACAGTTAGAACAGGAGGTATGGCTAAGGGCCTATACTGGGGCAAATGCAAAAAGGTCCTTAATCTTTTTCTAGAATCAGAGAAATCCTGACCCTGCCATTGAAAGTGCTCCCTCATGGAGTGTAAAGTCTCCCCAAAGGAAAATTCTTCAGGTGGGGAGGCCGAAGGAATAGAATCTTCTGCATCTGAATCCTCATAAGGCGAGTAGGCCCCTTCCTGATGGTCTGACAAATCAGATCCATCCGTGGAGTAATCTGAGGAGAGAGGTTCAGAGGGATCAGTCCTGGGCCTTTTGTCTGGAGGAGGTTGGGAGGCCCTGTCTGGGTGAGGTTGGGAACCCCTAATTAAGGATATAAGGTCCTCAGCAAGAGTGAGGATCTGAGAACTGGAGGAAGGTCTCTGGGAAGTAGATTTGGCAGGCAAAGTTTTTGAAAGTTTGGCAGCTTTTGCCCTGGAGAAGGCCTTAATAGACATAGAAGCTGGGGGCCTAGCTGCCCCATGTGCAGGAGTAGAAATGTCCAAAGGTATGGTGTCGGACAATTCTTGAGCACTAGCTTCGGTAGGGAGTTCTGAAGCCGACTCAGCCGGGGCCTCTCTGGCCTCGGTGGTCGGATGTATGGTTTCGGTAGTAGTAATAATCATGGACTCGGTTTCAGCCGAAACCGTGACACTCGCGGTAGGCCTAGCCGTGGTTTCAGCCGAAACCGCGGGCCGTGAGTGCCGGTCCTTTTCCTTGCGTTTTTTGACCATATGCGAAGTCGGAGTCTCCGACGGCATTTTATAAGCAAAAGCGGTTCCAAAAAATTCCTCTGCAAACTCCGACCGACGTCTAAGAGTCCGTCGGTTGACGGAGGCACAGGCTAAACAAGCTGATACGTCGTGGTCTGGGCCTAAGCAAGGAAGACAGTAAGAATGGAAATCCTTATGAGGTATTTGTTTCCCACAAGTTAAACAATTATTTACTTTGTCTGACATCGGCTGAGGCAAGAAAGAGTCCCCAACGGGGTACTTAGCTTTTTTCAAAGTCTTCGGTAGCTGAAATCTCTGGATCTGACCGACAGGCACTTGCGAACAGCTTCTGCTTCGGGCACCGCGCGGCAAGAAAGACTGAGGAAAATGGCTTCGGCTGATACCTTTATACCCCAGAAGCTCTGACGTTGGGGAAAGTGCGACATCAGCCGAGGCCAGACCCAGACTTTGGAATCCGGCCGACCAAAGGGCTGCCTGAGGCAGGACAACCCATATGTTATGACTGCAGATGCATCCTTGAAGGACATCAGTCAATCTGCTGAAAGGGGTATCCGGATCTAAGAACTCTTCACCACAAATATATGGTTTCCAAAGCTTTATTAAAATACACTCTCCAACATAAAAACTGCAGTTGTTAATCGCTTTCATCTATCATATAGACTTCTTCAGAACACCATCTTGAGTAACATAATGGTTTAAATAGACCAATCAATTACAATAACTAATCAAGCAATTTATATTTAACCTCATCCTCTTAAAGTGCACAGTGCTGCATAAAAACATATATATAAATAAATAATTCAAAAATTGCAAAAATACATCAGTACATATTAAAATTTAGTTGTGTACCAGGTAAACATAAGATGTAATAAATGATTTATGAAAGAATCACACCTTTGCCCCCAGAATGGCCTTAGTAGATATACCATCATTTATACCAGGATGTACTGTGGAATTCAATAATATTTGCCATCTAGTTTCTCTCTCATTTAATTTCTTAGTAATACTACCCCCTCTTGGGTTTCCTCTCACCTGCTCAAGTATGGCAAATTTTAATTCATCACATCCAGAGCTTTTTTGCAGATGTCTGTATAAAGCGTTAGTTTCATCTTTTTTCTTTATACAATAAAAGTGATCATAAATCCTGTTCCTCAAACACCTATCAGTTTTTCCCACATTGAAACAGGAGCATTTTGTACATTTCGCCAAGTATACCACATGCTGAGTACGGCAATTGTCATTCTGGAAACTAACAACAGACTGACTGATATTTTCCAATTTTAGCTGGGCTACTTCCATAATTGCATGACACTGGTTACAGTTGCCACATCTGAGTGTGCCCCATCCCTATTTCCATTCTTGGGTGTAATAATCTTCATTTCAAATTTGTTCTTAAGGTTAAACCCTGTTTTGTAAACAAAAGATGGTTGTTCCCCTATTAAATTATAAATATTATCATCAGACTTCAAAATGTTCCAAACACGTGTAATTACATTCCAAATATCCTTAACAAAATTTCCATACTGTAAGATACATGCCCGTTGGAATTGGTTCTGATTATCTAGGGTTCCAATGGAATTTTTCTGTGTATTCACTGTCCCCCTGCCTAAAAGTGGTTTATATTTTTTACCCCATTCGCCCTTTACATAATTAATAGTACTTTCTATAAGGTTACTGGGGGTAACCCATTTTGGAAAACATATTTCCAATAAAGTCAAGTTCTGTGACCATATCTTTGAACTCAGAAGTCATTCTTGCTGCCCTAATACATTGTCCCTTAATTATGCTTGCCTTTTGTTTTTAGGGATGGCAGCTGGAATATTCTAAATATGTGTTACTAAACGTACTTTTTCTATATATTTTAGAACCAAAATGGTCATTCTCAGTATAAATAAATGTGTCCAAGTAAGAGATACTTTAGTGTCACAATTAAATGTGAATTTTAAATATTCACTAGATTTATTTAAATAGTCAATAAGTAGCTCCAATTCATGCATAGAACCATTCCATAAAATAAAAATATCGTCCAAGAAACAGAAGTAACATTTAATTGCCGAGTTCCATTACTTTGAAATACACATTCCTCTTCCCAGTTAAGTAACACTAAATTAGCAAAAATGGGTGCACACACTGCACCCATTGCTATGCCATTACTTTGTCTGTAATATTCCCCTCCATAAAAAATGTAATTGTATCTCAAAACTAATTCCATGAACTCCAAAATTAGAAGAATTCTATCCCATGAGAAATTAGTATATTTCTGAATACTTTCCTTGAATCTTCTGAGACCATCTTCCTCAGGGATACAAGAAAACAAGTCTATCACATCAATTGTGACAAAAATGACATCTTTACTGAATTTGTCAGGGGTCAACCATCCTAAAAAATCCCACGAATCAATAATTATGTGGGGTATTTTTTCATAAATAAATTTCAACCATCTATCGATCACTTGACCAAAAGGAAAGGTTTTCAATTTGTTCCCCAAAATAATGGGTCTGAAGGGTGGGTCCATTTGATCTTTGCGTACCTTGGGTATACCAACCATCGTGGCTAATATTGGGTGTTTTACATACAAAAAATCATATAATTCTGTATCAATTCTATTTTCCAAAAGGAAATCTTCCAAAAATAAATCAGTTTTATGATGTCCAACATTAACTTCGTACAGGGAAGAAATTTCATAATTTCCTGAACTTAGTAGTATTGTGTGTATTTTATTGACATACTCCTGTGTGTTGTAAAGAACAATCCCACCCCCTTTGTCGGGTTTCATCACCCTAATTTGATGATCATGTTGTATTTGTTTTAAAAGATCAAATTAATTTTAGTTAAGTTATATCTCTTTTTTTATTGTTAGACATATTAAAAATCTCATATAATTCATCAGTCACAACCTTATCATAGATAGCCAATGTAGGGTTCATAGGGGGAACAAAGGTACTGACCTTTTTAAAAATTTTGTTTGCTCTTACTCTATTATTATCATGGAAATACACAGCCAAATTTAATTTCCGCATAAATTGCTTAAATTCCACAATGTAGTCAACAATGTTACAACTAGAAGTAGGAACAAATTTCATTCTTCTAGAAAATAGTCTAAAATGTTCACATTCTAATTTAAAATTTGTGTAATTAAACACACTAAAATCCCCTAAACTAAAGTGGACCTCGTTGTGTCTCACTATATTACCTTCACAGTTTAATTCCTTGAAACGCTTGGAAATTTCCTTTCTCACCAATTGGTGTTTTCTGTTGCTGGTTGTATATCCTGTACATACTGGTTGTTTACCCTTGCCCCTAAAAAATTCCTTTTACTATTATAGTATCCAGAATTATCAAAATTTATTTGTCCATTACCCCTTGTGAAATGTTTTTCCCTCCAATTGTGTGTCCCACCAGTGTCTCTTATACAGTTCTCCCATCTGTAAGCCAGTTGATTTTCATATTGATTCATGTCCCTTTTTAATTTTTTACATTTCCTATCAAATTGTTTCTGACAGTTTTTGTCAATCCACTCGTACTGTTTATGAAAAAAACTTTCCCATTCACAAAATAGAAGATCTTGGGTAATACTCTCATTTAAATGTTCAGTTTCAGTTATTAGTGCACATATCTTTTTATCATTACATTTGATAATACATTCAATGAAAGAGAATCCAAAACCATCAAAAAGTTGGTTACATTCTTGAATATTGGATTCATCTAAGTCTACCCCCATGGGCTGTTTGAAAAATCTAAGGCCCATGGGTACAACTTTCAAGTCAATACATCGCTTTAAATACATATTATCAAGCTGCAAACTCTTAACTGCACCTAATTTTTTACCAAAATCATAAATTAGATCCTTTAAGGTTCTATTGTCACCTTTAGATTTATTGGAATGGGTGTCCGTCTTGGATTTGTAACAATTATTTTCAAAATCAAAGTTACATTTAAAAAAAAGTGTCCAACTCATGCCATTTTTAGCTCTCTTTGTCACTGTTATTGTAATTTAGTACATGGGGGTTAATTAACAGTACCTGTTTCTGCAGCTAATCCGGCCACAGAGTAAGTGTTTTTGGGAACTGTTCACTTAGGTTTAGCCCCGGAAATGTTATACTCGTCCTCCGATCCTCCATCATCTCTTTGTCCAAAACATTCATTGAGATGAAACCTGGCGACTCCAGTGGATCCATTAGAGGGTCCGGTTAACAAAACATAACCATTTCGCTGTCGGTTAGGAGATTTGATTGACCCTTTACTTCCGCTGTGCATACGTGTTGACATCATCTCCTGTGAACCTCTGATTCTACTTTCAGGCTGGCTGATGAGCTCAATCAGCTGTGTGAATTCTCCTTTGATGATGGCCATCGCGGACTGCATCTTCTGAATCTCGTCCCTCCTTGCAGGCGAGAATATAGATGGCAGTTCATCCAAAAAATCCATTACCCCTATCGGCAACAAATGAAAAATGTGTACTTTTCCAGCAGTAGTAACCAGAAAAAAGAACAGACAATCTGCTGAAAGGGGTATCGGGATCTAAGAACTCTTCACCACAAATATATGGTTTCCAAAGGTTTATTAAAATACACTCTCCAACATAAAAACTGCAGTAGTTAAGCGCTTTCATCTATCATACAGACTTCTTCAGAATACCATCTTGAGTAACATAATGGTTTAAATAGACCAATCAATTACAATAACTAATCAAGCAATTTATATTTAACCTCATCCTCTTAAAAGTGCACAGTGCTACATAAAAACATATATACAAATAAATAATTCAAAAAATTGCAACAAATACATCAATACATATTAAAATTTAGTTGTGTACCAGGTAAACATAAGATGTAATGAATGCATGAATTGGAGCTATTTAATGACTATTTAAATAAATCTAGTGAATATTTAAAATTCACATTTAATTGTGACACTAAAGGTATCTCTTACTTGGACACATTTATTTATACTGAGAATGACCATTTTGGTTCTAAAATATATAGAAAAAGTACGTTTAGTAAGACATATTTAGAATATTCCAGCTGCCATCCCTACAAACAAAAGGCAAGCATAATTAAGGGACAATGTATTAGGGCAGCAAGACTGACTTCCGAGTTCAAAGATATGGTCACAGAACTTGACTTTATTGGAAATATGTTTTCCAAAATGGGTTACCCCCAGTAACCTTATAGAAAGTACTATTAATTATGTAAAGGGCGAATGGGGTAAAAAATATAAACCACTTTTAGGCAGGGGGACAGTGAATACACAGAAAAATTCCATTGGAACCCTAGAGAATCAGAACCAATTCCAACGGGCATGTATCTTACAGTATGGAAATTTTGTTAAGGATATTCAGAATGTAATTACACGTGTTTGGAACATTTTGAAGTCCGATGATAATATTTATAATTTAATAGGGGAACAACCATCTTTTGTTTACAAAACATGGTTTAACCTTAAGAACAAATTTGAAATGAAGATTATTACACCCAAGAATGGAGATAGGGAGGGGGGCACACACAGATGTGGCAACTGTAACCAGTGCATGCAATTATGGAAGTAGCCCAGCTAAAATTGGAAAATATCAGTCAGTCTGTTGTTAGTTTCCAGAATGGCAATTGCCGTACTCAGCATGTGGTATACCTGGCCAAATGTACAAAATGTTCCTGTTTCTAGGTGGGAAAAACTGATAGGTGTTTGAGGAACAGGATTTATGATCACTTTTATTGTATAAAGAAAAAAGATGAAACTAACGCTTTATACAGACATCTGTAAAAAAGCCCTGGATGTGATGAATTAAAATTTGCCATACTTGAGCAAGTGAGAGGAAACCCAAGAGGGGGTAGTATTACTAAGAAATTAAATGAGAGAGAAACTAGATGGCAAATATTATTGAATTCCACAGTACATCCTGGTATAAATGATGGTATATCTACTAAGGCCATTCTGGGGGCAAAGGTGTGATTCTTTTGTAAATCATTTATTACATCTTATGTTTACCTGGTACACAACTAAATTTTAATATGTAGTGATGTATTTGTTGCAATTTTTTGAATTATTTATTTGCATATATGTTTTTATGTAGCACTGTGCACTTTAAGATGATGAGGTTAAATATAAATTGCTTGATTAGTTATTGTAATTGATTGGTCTATTTAAACCATTATGTTACTCAAGATGGTGTTCTGAAGAAGTCTGTATGATAGATGAAAGCGCTTAACTACTGCAGTTTTTATGTTGGAGAGTGTATTTTAATAAAGCTTTGGAAACCATATATTTGTGGTGAAGAGTTCTTAGATCCGGATACCCCTTCCAGCAGATTGTCTGTTCTTTTTCCTCATTCTGAAAGTCAACATATTACTGAAGTATATTTTTTCAAACTTCACTGTTCTGCTTAGATTTCCTATTTGCATTTAAATTACATTGTTGGAATAGTCTTCTGATTGTTTTAACTGGCTTGCTGGGAAGTGCGAAATGTAACAATTAGCAGACAATTAGACTCATACCTTTGAAATGTCCAGATTTTTGCTGAATATCCAGATTTTTGCTTCATGTTTTTGGTCAGTTCCTCATAAAATGTGTGGTTTTCTGTCAAATCAGTGAGGATTAAAGTCATTAAATTATATACATTTCAGTTGCATACTTCTTAGCCTTTGGAAAATGAATGCTAATACTAAACATGTTATTCTGTCAACTTTCTATGTTTAGAAGAACAATATTTAAAAATTAAAATTGGCGACAGTGATGCAACCCACAACCCCATGTAGAAAATGGGGAAAAGGGTTCTGGTGATGATTTTAGGGCCTTTATCCCCTATTATTTTTGTCTTTGTCCAGAATTTTTGCACTCAAATGATTAGCATAGTGATTAGACTGTTGAAAAGAATCTTCATGTTGCATCTTAGAAGAAGAGGACAAAGCATTAAATATAGAGACTTACTTTACTTCAGAAAATGCACTTTAATTCACATTCTCTTCTGCCAGCTTCTCAAGTTAATAGCACTAATATTTTTTAAGTATCTATAATTATCCCTGTTTATTTCTGTATTCATTCCGGATTCTGAAGGTAGCAGTTTGAGAATTATGTGCTTATACCTACTCAGGCATGCAAATTCTCAGGTCAATAACATTTAAAGTTGGGGAACCACTTACCTAAAGGGATACGGTTGGACTGGTTTTGCCCTTTAACCATGGCACTGTGCTGGTGGAGGGACCTGTGTGACCCACTGGAGTTTTAAATTCCTGTTAGTGTCAACCATGGTGAGCATGAGGTGATGTCCCATAGTAAAAGATGCCCAGCTTCTATAGATCACTGTGGTGGATCAGGCAAAAGATCTTATTATCTCAATGACTTTAAAAGATAAAGGCTATAATTGATGGAGCTTTGCAGATGTCTTGATCAATTATTGCAAGTCAGCATCACTGGGTACCACTGAGTCTGTCATTTCCTGTTTTCAGTTTTGTGTGGTAAATGCTGGTACAGTAGTTTCCACACATTAACAGGATGTAAATTCTTCTGTTGTCATCTCCATAATTTGCCCAAGCTCTGTGGTAATAGATGAATGGTAAAAGCAACAAGAACAGTGAAACCAGTTGTCTGTAGCTATGGATAATTTATTTATTTATTTAAATTTGTTGACCGGGAGTGTCCGACTGGACGTAGGTCCATTTTCAACAGAGGCCCGGGAAGAAAAGCTCCACAGTAAAATAAACAGACAGTAGTTACATTGGATTACATAGTAATTAACAATTTAACATAGCAATTACTTACAACATATTTACAGATGAAGAACATAGTACATCAGTAGACAACTAGAATCTTTATCTGTGAAGTACATAATAAGAAGTTATGTACCTACCATAACGTTCCATGTTAGTTGTCTTCTCTCGCCTTCTTTCTTGCTTGATGGGTTCGGAGCCGATCCTCGGCTCCGACTCGGCACTTGCTAAGCTCGAGAGTCACTTTTACCAGCTTGAGGCAGCCCCATATCCCATGATGCAAGGCGGTAAGTACCCAGATCTCGTTTGATGACAAAGGGCAATAGCACCAAGTATAAAAACACTTCCAAAAGGAAGAAAGAAAACTTACAGGATGGAAGAAGGACCAGGTCTGAATGGTCTTCAGCATAATAATTTCTTATAGAAAGGTCTGTCCAGGCCTGGGGAAGGAGGGAGGGTCGCAAGAAAGAAGGCGAGAGAAGACAACTAACATGGAACGTTATGGTAGGTACATAACTTCTTAATGTTAAGTTATCAATCTCGCCTTCATTCTTGCTTGATGGGACCGTCCCTAGCACCTCTATCCTGGGTGGCTCAATGGAACAGACTCTTGAGGACTGTAGAGCCAAAACTGGCTCTGTCCCTGGAGGCCAAGTCCAATTTGTAATGGGAAACAAAAGTATGAGGAGTGGCCCAAGTGGCGCTGCACAAATAGTGTCTAAAGGAAGTCTAGCTTGAAAGGCTGTAGAAGTAGCTAAGCTCCTAGTTGAATGTGCTTTAGGTTTTGAGCACAGCTGTTTTCCCTGAGCAGATAAATTTCAGAGATGACGAAGAAAGCCATCTGGACAAGGTCACTTTAGAGACAGGAAGGCCTTTCTTATTATCCGCATAGGAAACAAAAAGTTGATCAGATTTCCTAAATTTTTGTTCTGTCCAAATAATATCTGAGTTGACGGTGGACATCAAGATAATGTAGTTTTGTTCGGCTCTGTCTGAATAGTTTGGGAAAAATACAGGAGATCAATGGATTGATTCAAATTGGTCTTTGAGGCGACCTTAGGCAAAAGGTCGGATTAGTTCTCAATGATACTCTGTCTTTGTGAAAAACCAAATAGGGGGGTCGAACCGATAGAGCATGAAGTTCAGACACCCTCCTGGCCGATGTAATAGCTACTAGGAATAAAGTTTTCCAAGAAAGAAATTTCAGGGAACAAGAAACAGCTGGCTCGAAGGGGAAGAATCAAGGATGTCAGCACTAAATTTAGATCCCATTGAGGAGGAGGATTCCTGATTGGAGGCTTTAGCAGGAAAATTCCTTTCAAGAAGGCCCTACAGAGCCTATGGGACATAATATTGTGATCTGCAATCCCAACATGAAAGTTCGAGATAGCAGCCAATTGAACTCTGACTGTGGAAGAAGAGGAGCCTGCATGAAAAATCTCTGCTAAGAAGTCCAGGACTGCCTGAACAGGGGCAGTGACAGGATCAATATTCTTGGCCTTAGCCCAATAAGAGAAACGTTTCCATTTGCTTGCATAAATCCTCCTGGTAGAGGATTTTAAAGAAGCTACTATGATGTCTCTAACAGGGTTAGAGATCAAAGGAAGCCTGGCTAAGGAAGGAAGTGGAGCAACCATGCTGTGAGGTTGAGAGAAGGGATAGACCGGTGCAGCTGACCGGATTGGTGAATCAGAAGATCTGGCACTGGGTCCAGATGCCACGGCTGCACCAAAAGGTGACGATGGAGGAACGAAACCAAACTTGTCGAGGCCAGTAAGGAGCAATGAGAATCAATTTGGCTCTCAAAACGGTTGCTTTCTGGATAACTTGAGGGATCAGAGGAAATGGAGGAAGGCATAAAGAAGTCCCTGGGGCCAATCCCGGTCAGAGCGTCTCTGGGGGGATGGCCTGGAAGAGGGAAGAGAGAGAAGAAGTCTGGGCATTTGCTGTTTTGGGGAGTAGCAAAAAGATCGCAACATGGACGACCCCATTCCAGAAAAATCTCTTCCGCTATCAATTGCTTGAGAGACCACTCGTGAGGCATGAGAATAGCTCTGCTCAATCTGTCCGCTACAATGTTGGTTTTCCCAGGGATATGCATTGCTACCAGAAACCGATGAGAGGAGATTGCCCATTGCCATAGTCTGAGCGCTTCTCGACACAAGGGGTAGGACTTGGTTCCGCCCTGTTTGTTGATATACCAAACTACAGACATGTTGTCTGTGTGGACTGCAATTGTCCCATCGGGAAGAAAGTCATTGAGGGCTTGCAACGTTAAAAGCACTGCTCTCATCTCCAGGACATTTATGTGCAGGTGGTACTCGAACGGCTGCCACGTCCCATGAACCATCCTGCCCTGATAATGACCCCCCCACCCGATCAGGGAGGCATCCGTGGTGACAGTGGCTACCGGGGATGGGGGTACAAAGTGTCTGCCTTGGTGAACCTGGGAGATGTGATCCACCAAGCAAGATGATCTTTGCAAGTCTGTGTCACCAGAATCTGGTGACGCATTGGAAGTTGTTGGTACGACCACTGTGTGAACAGCATCCACTGAAGAAGGCGCATGTAGAAGCGAGCCAGGGGAAGAAGAGTAATGGCCGCAGCCATGAGGCCTAATACCTTTAGAACCATTCTGGCCTGTACTTTCTTGTTGGCTAGAATGATCCTGACATGACTTTGAATGTCTGAAACTCTTTGATCTGTAAGGGTAGCTGACATCCGAACAGTGTTTAAGTTTGCGCCTATGAAAGTAATAGACTGGCAGGGCAATAAGGATGACTTTTGAAGTTGATCGAGATGCCCAAATGAGAACAAAGATTTATTGTGTAATCCCTGGCTTGAATAAGCTGATGCCTGGTGGTGGCTGACAGGAGCCAGTCGTCGAGATACGGAAACACCTGGAATCCTTGACGCCTCAGGTGAGCCGTGACCACTGCCATGCATTTGGTGAACACTCTGGGGGCTGTGGTGAGACCAAAGGGCAGGGCTCTGAACTGGAAATGACTGGACCCCAGCCGAAGCGGAGAAATCTCCTGGAGCGTCTGAATTTTGATGTCATAGTACACATCCTGAAGATCTATTGAGCACATCCAGTTGTCCTTCTGTAAGAAGGGCAGAATTGACTGAAGAGTGACCATTCGAATCTTGTCTTCCTCACAGACTTGTTGAGTCTGCTAAGATCCAATATTGGTCTCCAGTCTCCCATCTTTTGGGGACCAAAAACCTTGAGTAGATTCCGGCTCTGAATGGTCTGTTGTAACTGGCTGAATGGCTCTTTTGCAGTAGTTTTGAGACTTCTAACTCTGCAATTTCCCTTAGACCGGTGGTACATCTGGAAGGGAATTTGAGGGTAGAAAGGACTTTCATCGAAAGGAATTATATAACCCTTGGATATGATAGACTGTACCCATCTGTCTTGAGTGAGGGAGTGCCAGGCTTCAGGGTACAGTGATAATCTTCCCGACTGCCTCCAAGGAGGGACAGCCGGGCAACATCTCAGGGATGCTGAAAGGGCTTGTCAGAGAGAGGCTCTCTGTTTCCCTGGTTTTGGACCCCTCTGCCTCTAGAGCGGCGTCTGTTGTTGCCCCCTCTGCCTCTAGGGGTCAACAGACCACGTGACACCAGCGTGACTCCTTAGGATTTGGAACCACATTTTGCCACCTTTCTGTCCTTTGGGGTAAGGTCTAGAAGGGTGGAAAACGGACTCCTACGGCAGAAAGAGTCTTGCCGTCCTGCTCACACCTGGTCAAAGTTTCCTTCACTTGAGGGCCAAACAAAGCTGACCCATCAAAGGGAGAATTTGTGAAGGACGCCTTAAAGGGATCTGCAAAGTCACATAGCCGCATCCAGGCTTGGCCTGAGAGCCACCCCTGTACCTGCGGCCCTACTCGCTCCATCAGCAGCATATGATATTAGCCGCATGGAGGAGTTTGCAATGGAATTAAGGGTTCCTAGCTGCGAAGCAATTTTTTCCTGAGCCCCTGCAGCTGTAGGATCCTGTACAACATCACCTAGCTCCTTAAGGATATCCCTTTGGAGTCTGGTGAAGTGACATAGGTAATTCAGCGAACGCATAGCAAAGGTCGCTGAGGAAAACATCCGCCACCGTACCTATCCATGGTCCTAGAGTCCTTATTAGGAGGATGGACGTGAAGGATCTGGTTCCTTCTTGGTGGCAGCAGCCACCACCATGGCATCACCAGGAACACCCTTAGTCAGGAATTGCTTATGACACGGGGCAGGAATAAATTTTGGAGGGCTCTTAGGGACTGGCTCTACAGAGTCAGGAGCAGCCCACGCCTTTGGGCAATAACCTGCATAAGGGGTCGAAGGCGGAGACACCCAGGAGGTGGAGGGCCGAGATCCAAACACCTCTAGGTATACTGAGTCATCCTCAGAGGGATTATTGGTGGGCCAGTTTCCCCTCTGTCTAAGGAGTTCTAGGATGTCTGAGAAGGAGACATCCTCAGAGGGGATCTTGGGGATCCCTCTGACTCATCTAAGTCAGTATCTGAAGTGATAGACTCGGGGAGTCTACATGTTTCCTCTTACAGGTCCTCTTCCTAGGAGGATCTCCAAACATCAGGAGAATCCTCGGAAGAGGGGATATTCCCAATGGGGAAACCTGAGGCGGAGGATCTCTCGGTCCTGTAGCAAGAGAAGTGGCAGAGATGTCAACAGGCACTATAGAGGGAGGAGCTAAGGGAACAGACTGCTGGCTGATACCCGTGGCCAGCACACTCTTCATCACCTCGAATGCTCCCTCCCAGGAAGGTCCGAGAGAACCCGTTCCGAAGAGCTAGGAACTCCAGGGACCACCGAAGGGAAGTCTCCGAGGCAGATGTCGGAGCAGAGCTCACCAAGGCCGAGGCTCCAAGGGAAGAGCGGGCTCGGACAAGGGTCCGATGCCACTCACCCCTCGGAGGAGACCATGGAAGCCCGCCACCGAATCCCTCTAAGGAAGGTCTCGAAGAGGAGATAAGAGTAGAGGCTGAAGGAACAGAAGGGGTATCTGTCCCTCAGCCGTAGCAGTAACCATTCCAAGACTCCAACTCCAAGCTCTGGGGTACAGTTGAAGGAGGAACTGCAATGGGGTGTGGACCAATAGCCATCTGTTGAGACGGGCTATGTAACATTTGGGCCAGTGCCTGTGACTTAAGTAATCTACTGACCACTCTCTAAATCATGGTCAGAAAGCCTGGATGACCTTGAAGATCGGCTCCGATGGCTCCGTTCGAGAGGAGAGGTGAAGCCGAGCCGAAGTATCGGCTCCAAGGAAGGAGACCTAGACCTCTTCCTCGAAGGAGCCATCGGAACCGATGAAACTATTGAACCTGTCGGAGCCGACAACTTATCGGAGCCGACAGGTAGCTTTGATGCATCGGCTCCAGCCGGAGCCGATACAGCCACAAAGTAACGGTGTCGGAGCCGATCGGAGCCGACACCGATGCCTGAGCCACATGGTGGTCGGAACCGATCGGAGCCGACACGAAGTGGTCGAACCAGAATCGGCACCGATAGCCATCGGTGCCGAAGGCTTGTTGTTAGAATCGGCTCCAGCCGAGCCGATCTCGACTCAGAACGAGTCGGAGCCGAGGCCGCAGGCTTGGACACAGAAGCCTGGGCCTTGGAAGACTTAGAAGTCTTGGATGGAGCCGACTTAGCCGGAGAGCCCTCCGGCAAGAAGGCCCTCAAAATCAACTTATTTTTCCTGCAGGACTCTCTGGCTGAAAGAATGACATATAGCACAGGAGTCCTGCAGGTGAAGAGGCCCCAGGCAATACAGGCAAGAAGTGTGACCGTCTGTCAGAGACATTTTCTGACAGCACGAGTCACACTTCTTAAAGCCTGAGACCCTTTCTTTAGACATGGTGTAAACACAGACACACACACCAGTCAAAGAAATTAAATTAAATATACCAAAAGGTATAACTAGAAAACACACACACACACCCTAACGGGGGGGGGGGTGGATGGGATGGGTGAAAGTCTGACTAAAAAAAAAAAGAAGAGACAGAGAATTTTCTGTCAGAAAAGGTTTAAAACTAAGATAAAACTAACAACTAAGGGTTTTTTTGTTAAAAGGGGCTAAAATAGCAAAGTAGCAAATCACTTACCAGGAGCTGGTAAAAGGAGGACCTCATCAGCGAAGCGGCAAACGAGATCTAGGTACTTACCGCCTTGCATCATGGGATATGGGGCTGCCTCGAGCTGGTAAAAGTGACTCTCGAGCTTAGCAAGTCGGAGCCGAGGATCGGCTCCGAACCCATCAAGCAAGAATGAAGGCGAGATTGACAACTTAACATCAGACATTAACAAATGTTACAATGAGAATTTCCTGCTGTATAATAAGTACTAGGCTTATGAGCATCTCAGCTTGCGATAATCAAGGTAGTTAGTGGAGTGGAAAGAAAGGTAGTGGTTGGATGGGGTGGATGATATTAGAGTGGGAGTTGCAAGGGCATAGCCAGCATGTTTTTAGGTGCGCTTTTAGTAAAGTTTTGAAATGGGTGCATGATGGTACAGAGGTAATTGTGGGCGGCAGTGAGTTTCATAATTTGGCTATGGCGCAAGAGAATAGTGCTTCACCAGCAGAGTTATTGGCTTTAGTGATCTGCAATTGATTTTTGTTGCTGGATCTTAGCGGTCTGGTGGTGCGATAGGGTTGGAGTAGATTCTGGAGGGATGGGACATTTAGTGGATGGTTTACTAGTTTGTGGGTGAGTGAGAGTTGATACCACTGAAGGAGGTGAGGGAGTTCAAGCCAGCCCGGTTCAGCAAGTGAGAGACAGTGGTGACTACGGTAGGATGCCCCTGTGGCGAATTTGGCGATTTTGTTGTAGCAGGTCTCTAGCTTGTTTAGATCACATTGCCTTAGGTTGGTATATACTGGAGAGGCATAAAGTAGGGTGGAGATAAGGTGGGAATTTGCTATTGAAATCTTTGCTGCTTTGGTGAGAAATTGCTTATTTCTGTATAACGCTCCTAGTTTTTTGTGGACTTTTTTTATGGTCATGGATATGTGAATGTAACATTTTAGTTTATTGTCTATTTCCACTCCTAGCAATTTTGTGTGTTCAGTTGGGTATATAGTGGTGTTGTCTTTTGCTGTGATGTTAAAGTGAGAGTTGTTTTGAGTATGTTTGGTGGGTTGGAAGATAAGTAGTTTAGTTAGATAATCAGAAAAGGTTGTGCAAATGACTAGGTTAGGAGTTACAGGAGATACGGTATAAAGGGGCTAGGATATGCAATGCACAGCAAAGATGGTGAGGGCAGGAAGAAATTAAAATGAGTGGGCAGAAAGTATCAGGTAGAGAAACAAGGGCTTATTGGCTATACAGCAGAAAGGAAGACAAGTCGGACACACCTGGGTAGTCTAACCAAAGTCCAGAAATAGAGCACAGAACACTAGGAAAAAGCATGAGTATTGAATGAGTATGTTGCTTCAATTTGAATAAAGGAAAGAAGTGGAGAGTGCCATGCTGGGAAGGAGGCAAAGCAGAACAGTAAGAACAATGGGCAGGCAGGGAGGTGGTTCAGAGGAAACTAGATGCTCTTAAGCTAAAACAAAGACAGCAGATGGGCTACCCCCACCCCAAATACTCAGAAATATGGTTTGTGTTGGCAGTCTCCCTGGCAGAGACCTTCAGCAGATCACTGGCTAGTGCAGAAGTACCTAAGGAATGGAGGACAGCAATTGTTGTACCTTTATGTAAGTGATCAGAGCAAAAATGCAGGGAACTACAGGCGTATTAGCTTAACAACAGTGGCAGGAAAAGCCAGAGAGAATCTTGAAGAGATGCTTGATAGTGTTTATAAAAAAACAACAATCTCCAGGATTGCAACCAATGTGCCTTCATGACAAGAAAAATGCATTTACTTTTGAGTGAGCCACAGATGAACTTTGCAGAGAAATACCACTGGACATGACCTTTGACTCAGCCCCACAAAGGTACCTGAGAGGAAAACTGGTGGAGTTATATGTAGGACCAGGAAAGAGAAACTGAACTGCTACATGCTGGTTAATACAGAGGATCACAGTGAGAAGGATAATGCCAAGAAAAAAGAAAGTGGGTAATGGGCAGGGGATCTATAGTGGTATAAATAACTTGTGCCTATCTTTTATGTTATTTGCATGGTTGCTTCAAACTGCATAATAGACAAAAACTGATAACTGCTTTTTATTTGGTAAATGACTTTGCTCAAAACAAACAAATGGATTCTTTTTTAGGCTGAGACCAGCTAATGGGCATTCCAACTTAACAAACACCTAAAACAAAACAAAAAAATAAATAACATTAATGTGATTCTCCTCAGTGTCAGAACTCTCAACAATAAATTGCCCATTCTTTTTTTTTCATAAATTTTCCATTTTTGAGGCTTTTCTGCATTTGGTAAATATCCATGTTTGAGTAATTACTAAAACTTGATTTAAATGTAAAGAAAGCACTCCCTTCATACCTGGGTTTTATGCCTTTCATTCCACCAGACCCAATGGAAATTGTGGTGACATATCTGTATTTGTTAAGGACCACATTACCTCCAGGCAGACAGGTGTCCACAAACATATAGGATACCCTCCATGTACACTGATGATAACCTAGGATTCCTCAATATACTTGATTATCTCCCTATCAACAACAATTTCCATTATATTGGGTGAATTCAACTACCATCAATAAACTGGAATACCTATACCTCCAATATAGGCTATGCCCAGAAGTTCTTAGACTGTAAACAAAAACTCTCTAGAACAAAGGACACAATATTCTTGACCTTGTCCTCATAAATATATCTGCCTCTTACACTATTCCTCTAATATCCCCTTCCCCCATGACATCTGACTGCAAACTCATTGTTCACCTTCAAAATTTCACCCCCCATCCCTGGAAATATCTCCGAATTCAAGGATTACAAACTTGCAAACCTCATCTTACTCTATGATGAACTATTGAAATTCTCTTATGATTACACTAACCCCAGCTTTGACACAGTGGTTAGCTGCACCAAGGAATTCTACTCTTATTTAGATAAATATATAGAAGTCAGTCACTACTAGAGTTAAATACCTTTGGAAGTTCAAAAGTAAACCTCCTTGCTGGTCAGTTAACATTAGTAAGCTTTATAAAGTACAGTTTTGTACCTACCATAAATGTAGATGTTCGAGTGTCCACACTGCTGCAGTCATTACACTTGGGTTATCCTGCCATCAGGCGGTCCCGTAGTCGGCCAGAGTTCCAAAGTCGTGGTCCGGCGTCGGTTGCTGTCGCTTCTTCCCTGATGTCAGTGCGCCAGGGGTATAAAAGATGCATCCGATGCCATTTTCTTCAGTTTTTCTTGCCCCAGATGTCAGGTGCCCCCAGGTAGGTAGGCAATACATATTGCTAATAAAACATATAAATAAAAATAAAAACAATACCTTCAGATACAAACAAATACACCACAAAGGTTGTATAGGATAGACAGGTATAGATAAGCCCAGCTAGGACAGAGGGGATGGAGGGAGGGTAACCTGGACTGCAGCAGTGTGAACACTCGAACATCTACATTTATGGTAGGTACAAAACTGTACTATGTTCATCGTGTTACATTGCTGCAGTCATTACACTTGGGTAGAATCCGAAAGCTAAGGTTGGGTGGCTGGTCTATAAAGAATTAGGATTGGCTATGAGGCCCTGAAGAACTGCAGTGGCAAATCCTGCTCTGGATTTAGAGTAAAGAGGCAAGTGGTAATGCTTGATAAAGGTGTGCACTGAACTCCAAGTTGCTGCCTCCAAAATTTCATTTGTTGGTACTCCTCTGAGAAAGACTGTTGAAATGGCTGTTGCTCTGGTAGAATGTGGCCTAATATTATTAGGGAGTGATTTTCCATGCTGTGTGTAGCAGAAACGAATACAGTGTCCTATCCATTTGGAGATAGTTTGCTTTGAGATAGCCTTGCCCTGTGATCCTGCAGCATATGCCACAAACAGTTGCTCAGTTTTCCTGAAAGCTTTTGTTTTGTCCAAGTAGAAGCATTGCTGCCTGTGTATGTCCAAAGAGTGCAGAAGTTTCTCCCCTTTATTCTGGGGGTTTGGATAAAAAGTTGGCAAATGGATGGTTTGGTTAAGAGCCACACTAGATACCACCTTTGGCATGAAGGTAGGGTTTGTCCTTAAAGAAACCCTGTCCTGATGAAAAATTACAAAAGGTTCCACTGCCATTAATGCCTGTAGCTCTGAGACTCTTCGTGCTGAAGTTAATGCCAAGAGCAGAGCTATTTTCCATGATGAAAATTTTAGTTCGGCTGTATTGGCTGGCTCAAACGGTGGCAGGGTCAGTTTTTCCAAAACAAAATTGAGGTCCCAAGTTGGTGTTTGTGCCCTCCGGGGCGGTCTTATGTTTTTAGCCCCTCTGAGGTACTGCTTTAGCAAGGGATGAGAGAATAAAGGAGGATCCGTGTTGTAATGTGCTGAAATGGCAGAGGCGTGGATCTTAAGTGATGAAAAGGACAGGCCTTTGTCCAGCATCTCAGTTAAGTGTTGTAAAATCTGAGGAATGTTTGGGAGAAGAGGGTCAAGGCTTTGAGCCTGGTTCCAGGTGCAGAATCTCTTCCATTTTTCTGAGTACGATTTCCTGGTGCTAGACCTCCTGGCCTCCAAAATGACATCCATAGCTGCTTTAGAGAGAGAGGTGTTGCCTGTCTGACTAATGTATCTGCCATGCAGCCAGGTTTAGTGTTTTGAGCTGAACGTGCAGGATCTGATTGTTTTGTTTGGTCAGAAAGTGTGAAATTTGAGGTAGAATCCATGGTGGGCCTTTGGCTAAGTTCTTTAAGATTGGGTACCAGTGCTGGCGTGGCCAGTCTGGAGCAATCAGGATCATCTGTGGTTTTTCTTGTCTGGCTTTTAGGAGTACCTTTGAAAGGAGAGGCAGTGGTGGGAAGGCATAAACTTTTAGGTTTTTCCAGCTGAACGAGAGAGCATCCACTTTCCATGCTTGTGTGTGGTAAGTCCTTCTGCAGAATTTTTGTAGTTGGCAATTCAGTGGGGAGGCAAAAAGATCTATGTCTGGGCATCCCCATTTGTGCGTTACCATGCTGAAGACTTGTGGATTCAATTTCCATTCGTGAGGGTCCATGATATTTCTGCTTAGATCGTCTGCCAGAGTATTTTTCCTTCCTGGCAGGTATTGTGCTTGCATATTAACTTGATAAGTTAGAGCTGTGTTCCACAAGGTCATGGCTTGCCTGCATAGGGGATAAGAATGAGTGCCCCTTTGCTTGTTTATGTACCACATTACTGTGGTGTTGTCTGTCCTTAATAGTAATTGTCCTGGATGCAGAAGGTCCTTGAAAGCTGTTAGGGCATTTTGAACAGCCAACATCTCTTTTTGATTGATGTGAAGATGCATTTGGTCTGCGGTCCACTTGCCCTGAATACATTTTCCTGCCACGAGTGCTCCCCAGGCATAATCCGAAGCGTCAGTTGTTACAGTCTGCCTGGCTGTGGGTAGAGTGAAAGGCTGACCGTTGCTGAGGTGACATGCCTGTGCCCACCATCGAAATTCCTGTTGTAGGCAGGGAATTATTGGAATTACTGCTTCTAAGCTGTGAGAGTGTTGAGTCCAAACACTTTTTAGGTACCATTGTAATTTCCTCATATGCAGTCTGGCATATGGAACTGGTAGTATGCAGGATGCCATTAATCCCAGGGCCTGCAGAATTTTTCTTGCAGGGAGATGGGACTTCTTTGCCAGTAATTGAAAATATTGAGTCAGTTGTCCTTGTTTGTCTGGCATGAGGTAAGCCATCTGGGCCATTGTATTTAAGCTGGCACCCAGGAATGTTATCTGCTGTGAGGGCACTAGTTTTGACTTCTTTTCATTTACTGTGTACCCTAGAGAAATTAGCAACCTTTTTACAAACGCCAGATGCTTTAGAAGAATGTCTTTTGTCTCTGCTTGAATGAGGCAGTCGTCCAGGTATGGATATATTTGAATTCCTTTTTGTCTGCAAAATGCAATTACTGGTGCCAGGCACTTTGTAAAGACCCTGGGCACAGTAGATAAGCCAAAGGGCAGTGCAGAGAATTGGTAGTGCATTGTACCAACTTTGAATCTGAGGTATCTTCTGAAATTTTGTCTGATAGGGCATGCAGGTATGCCTCTTTGAGGTCCAGAGTAACAAGCCAAGCCTTCTTGCCCAGCATGGGAAGAAGCTGCTGTAGTGTCAACATTTTGAATTTCGGAACATTCAGGTAAGTATTTAGAGTTGAAAGGTCTCGAATGGGTCTCCAGGCTTTGTCCTTTCTGGGGACCAGGAAGAGTCTTGAGTAAAATCCTTGTCTTTGTTCTTGCTGTGGTACTTTTTGAATAGCTGTCATGTCCATGAGGGCTGCAATTTGTTTTTGAGCCTCTGCCCATTGATTTTGTGGTAGGTTTGGCATTCCTTTTAGTCTTGGTTAAGTGTGAAAGTGGAATCTGTAACCGTGAGACATAATATTCAGAACCCATTTGTCTTGGGTGACTGTTTCCCAATTTTAAGAAAAAAGTGCTAGTTTTCCCCCTAAGGGGGCTGCCAAAAGGGAAGTGCTTGGCGTACGCAGGGGGAAGTCATTGGGGCTGTTTCCTGTAAGGTTGAGACTTGTCCTCACCTCCTTTTGGGGTTGAGGTGCCCCACTGTCGTTGTCTGTTAGAGCCTTGGGGTTGAGATCTGCCTCTTGGGAGTCTGTATCTGCCTCTCTGTGGCCTGTCTGACAATGGAAAGGACCAATTCTTTGTAGGCCAATTTCTGCTAAACCGAGGTGGCTGTACCTGTAAGAAATCTTTGACTGTTTGCATAGATTTAGCTTTATCCTCCATTTTCTTTAACACCTCTTCCGCCTTAACACCAAACAAGGTATCATGCTGTAAAGGAGCATCCAATAATTTTGCCTTAACATGATCAGGTAAACTCTGTTCTTTTAACCAAGCATGTCTTTGAATCACAGAACCTGTAACTGCGGCTCTACAAGAGGCCTCTAAAGAATCAAAACCACATTGCAGAGTATGTTTTCCCACCTGTTCAACTGCATGCAATAAATCCTGCATTTCCTTACAGTCAGGGGCTTCTGAGCTTGCAAGCATTTTTTGTTTTAACCGAGCCATTAAATATTGTTGGTACTTAAGCATGTGAAACTGGCAATTTAAAGCCCTTACTGCTAAAGTTGCAGAGGTGTGAACTTTCTTCCCCACATCTATCCAATGCTCTGGAATCACTGTCAGAGGGGACTGGATTTTTTGCAATGGAAGCCTTAACCCCTTTGGGGCCCTGGAAAATAGTTTCTGGATCAGCAGAAGGGTTTTGATAAAGAAACTTGTGAGAGTCAGGGACTCTATAATACCTATCTGGCTTGGCTGGTGCAGGGGGTAAAGAATCAGGGGATAAACTGGATTCAGGGAACACATCATCCAAAATATCTAACAAAGGCAGGATAGCTAGGGGCCTCTGCTGAGGCAATAAAAGGAAGTCCCTGAGCCTTTTCTTGGATTCTGAGTACTCCTGACTTTCCCAATGGAAATGCTCCCTCATAATATGTAAGGTTTCCCCAAAAGAATAATCCTCAGGAGGAGAGGCTGAAGGGATGGATTCTTCAGCATCAGAGTCCTTATAGGGGGGGTAGAGAGTATCCCTGGTCTGAAGAGGAATCAGAGGAAATGGAAACCTGATCAGAGGAATCATAGTCTGTATTCTGCCTGGGCCTTTTCTCTGGAGTGGGATGGGAACCCCTGATTAGAGTAATGAGGTCTTCGGCCATTTTAAGCATCTGTTTCTTAGGCATGGAGGATTGTCCGGGAGAATGCTGTACTTGCTTCTTTGTCTTTAATGGTACTTTTGTCTTGGCTGTTGCTTTAATGGTAAGCTGTGAAGGTCTGAAGACACCCTCAGAAGCCGATGCCTGCTCAGCGGCTCCAGACCCATCTGAGGGGTTAGTTTCCGTAGGCCCAATACCTTGAGTTTCCAGAGGCCTAGTTGTCTCCACATGGGAGTCGGAGGCAGCCTGTGGCTCCGAGGTAGCGGGTGTCAGGGGCTGCGAAAGCGCCTCACTGAGAACCGGCGAACCGGCAACTGGCCTAGAAGAGGCTTTGTCGTCGTTTTTGGACCTCAGATGCCTGTCCTTATCCTTTTCTTTGTGTTTTTTCATAATTGCGGTCGTCGATTGATCCGACGGCATAGTATAATTGAATCTGCGGCCAAAGTAGTGCAAAGCAAAATCAAAACGTCGTTTAATAGTACGTTTCTTAAATCTAGCACAAAACCGACAACTAGTGACGTTGTGATCAGGGCCTAGGCATAGAATACAGTAAGAGTGGAAGTCCTTATGAGGTATTTGCTTCCCACAAGAAATACAATTATTAACTTTTTCTGACATCGGTCTGAGGCAAGAAAAAAGTTTCCCCAACGGGGTACTTAGCTTTATTGAAGACTTCGGATCTGAAATTCACCTTCGAAAATCTCAGGAGTCGGCTGACCGGCACTTGCGAACTGCTTTTGTTTCGGGCTCCGCGCGGCAAGAAAGACGGAGAAAATGGTGTAGGATGCATCTTTTATACCCCTGGCGCACTGACGTCAGGGAAGAAGCAACAGCAACAGACGCCGGACCAAGACTTTGGAACTCTGGCCGACTATGGGACCACCTGACGGCAGGATAACCCAAGTGTAATAACTGCAGCAGTGTAACATGATGAACATCCAAAAAAACTCCTTCAATTATACAGCAGATTTAAAACTTCTCACATCAAGAACAGTATTAAAAACACTATAAAAAATTGAAACTCACCACTGAGTTCATTAAAGCTAGCCATGAACTTATGTTAACATTAGCAGATAAAGATAATTACAAATCTTTCTTTAGCTATGCGGGGACTTTAAGGAATAGTACCCTACATTACTATAAATTTGTTGAAGATAGCAGCTCTCATTCTGACTCAAATGACATTTGCAATGTACTTGCCGACATATTCAGTGCTAATTTCACCCCAAGACTTCTATCTGTAGCCCACAAATCCCAGAATCTCTTACCTTCCCTTTTATCATAAAGGAACATATACTGCAGTCACTGAATAAGACCAAAATACTCCTTCCACAGGGCTTGATAATATACTTGCATGTTTAATAAGCAATGCCAAGCAAGCCCTTGCTGACTCCACAAACTGTTTAACCTAAATTTAGCCGCAGGTTTTGTCTCTGGGAAGCAGCAGACTACAGTTGTGATGCCCCTTCATAAGGGTGGCCATATCATTGACTCTGAGAATTCTAGACCTAACAGCCTGGCCTGTCTCATTTACAAGGCCACAAAAATTATTAAAACTTATCTCATAAACTATTATATCAAAAACATCGTTAGACTTAAAAAAAAAAAAAAAAAACTTGTGAGACGACCCTCATCAGTTTGGTTTTGTCAAGGAAGATTGTGTCTATTAAAGCTTGTCAGCTTCTTTGAGAGGGTCATGGAGGCAGTGGACAGTGGACATGCAGTGCACACTGCATATCTCGAACTGGCCAAGGCATTTGAGACTATACTCTATGATGGCATCTTAACAGAGGTAAACGAATTAAAAACAGATCAGTATGTGGTAAGATAGCAAACTGACTAAAAGACAGAACCTGTACAGTACAAGTTGCAGCTGCCACATCAAAAAATATGAAGGTGACCAGTGGTGTCCATTGGGACTCAGTGTTGGGATCCTTTATTTCCATCCCTTACTCTTCTGGTCTCCAGGACCTCTGGCTCACTAAGTTATGACTGGAAAGTGGGAGTTATTGCTAACTTCTTTTCTGATACCTGAACCCTCCAACAAGAACTCTCTGTCACAAACTCTTGGTGTACTGAAAATGGGCTAAAATTAAATGCTAAAAATGCAGTATCACAACTCCTCTCCTCAGCATGATGTATTTCCAAAACACCACTACAAAATGAAAATGTAGTTAGGGGCCTTGGAACTTGAGTTGATAACTTATCTTTTGATCATCCTGTGACAATTATAGTCAGGAAACCCTTCTACTTAGCACAACTCCTCACCAAGGGAATATCGTCCAGTGCTAAAAAGGTCATCATTCCATTATATTCAACTTCAGTCAGACTTGTTATTGAGTACAACACCACCTTTGAGATGTAGAGATGTAAAAAAAAAATAACTAGAAAGGGCACAGATGTGTGTAACCAAGAGCACATGCCTAAACACCCTGAACCACTAGGAGAGGCAGGAAGTACTATCCCTTTATTCAGTATGTTAAAGATGTTGAGGGGAGGTCTATGCCGAGCCTACCGTGCCACTGGAAAATGGATGTCCTTGGCCTTATGTATCTGACACCAGAAACAGAGACCTAAATCTTCACCAACAGATAAACAAAATTAGTTTACCACACAGCACCTCCCTCACCTATGGAATAGACTTCTCCTGCAGGTTAAACAGTATGATTCACTAGCATTCTTCAAATGGAACACTGATGACTAGGTGGGTCCCCACAAAGTTACACTAGGATTAACTGGTCTAGCCCTCCTTTAGAAAGGCGATACAGCCTGAGGGTGGCTACTGGCAAGGTAGGGTTTATATCAGTTCATCAAAGATTCACTTCAGCAAACCTGTCCTCATCAACCTCAAAGCAACAAACTTCACTTCCGCAAACGTTCACATCAAAAAAAGATTTCACCAGGGAAAGAAAGCACTTGGACAGCACCACAACAGAACACACACCGCAGTATGCCAACCTCCCCTCCCAACTATATATACCAACTCTGAGATAGCACTACAGTGGGGAAAACTGCTTCCTTTCCCTACCTAATTCTTTTGTGGATGTGAATGTTCATGGACGTGAAGTTCAGTGGTTTGAGGTCACTGAAGTCAGGTTCGCTGAAGTGAATCTTCAATGAACTGATATAGACCCATCAAGGTATATATGATCCTAATACTAAAATGCCATGAAATATCCATGAATCTATGGAAAAAAAATCTATGAATGACACAGCTGTACTGATATCATGCTACAGTTCATATTTTAAGGTAAAAGTGATGTATGTATTTGGTATGGGTTAGACAGGCCAGAAATGGATGTAGTTTGTATATAGACAAGCTTGAGTATTGGAATAGGATGAGATTTAACTGTATATGTGAAGAAAGTTAGAAGTTGGTATTTTTCATTTGTTAATTGTAAGCTATGTCATGCAGCATGATGGTTTATTAAGATGAGTTTTTGTTACAAAAGTTTTGTTTCATTTCAGGGGCTCATACAGTTGTCACCTCCACTTTATATATACATACGTATATATTATATATATATATATATATATATATATATAATGAAACACTTTATAATCTCGAAATACTGAAATGTCGAATTTCAGTATCTCAAGACTATAACGTCGAAGTTTTGAAATAGCGAAAGTGCATGATCGCGAATTTGAGTATCTCAAATTCGTGGTTATAGCTTTACGCTATGTAATGTCCAGGGCTGTATGTGGGTGGTGTGCGGTGCCCTGTGTGGATTTAGGTGTAATATCAGATAAGTGAGTGTTTTGTAAGGGCTTTGTGTGGGAGTTTGAGTGTATGTGAGTGTGCTGATATGTGTGAGGGACTGTAGAATGTGAGTGCGTGAGTTTGCTTTTATTTGCTGTTTGTGCGATCTCGGAGTTAGTATATATAAGTAGGAGGGGCACAGCCTCCCCACATAGGGGGTGCAGGGGGTCTTGCCCCCCACTTATTTGTGAAGTATGTTTGTGGATGTGTGTTATTTTGTTTGTTTATTTTGTGGTGTGGGTGTTGTGGTATATATGTGGTCTGGTGTGTGTTCGGTATTTTAAATTTCGTAGTTTTGGGCCTTCGGTGTTGTGTGGATTTGATTTCATGGTCTCAAAAAACTGAAATTCGAGATTTCAGTCTTTCGAGATTATGAATATATGCATGTTATATACTTTATCACTAATAAAATTCTTTTGCACAGCTTGACCAGTCACTTTCACTTCTGCCTATTTAAAGAAGGTATGCTATGAAAATAACTGCCTTTTATTATTTCCTTAACACATCAGCAGTCTGGGGAAGAGAACTCTTCTATGTGTTTGACTCCTAACATTTCCAAGAGAAAAAAACAGTATCAGCTTCTATGCTGATGACACAAAGGTACGTGCAGCAGTAGGCTGTAACAGAGAAGAATCTAAGGATGTATTTGAAATAGTTAAGTAACTGGGAGAAAGGTGGCATTTAAGGTTCACATCAGACAAATGCAAAGTAGTGCACTTAGGTTACAATAACCTTACTGTGAAGTATCAGCTAGCAGGGAGAAACTGATAGCAAAAGAGCAGGGATGTTGGTTAGACTTGGAATACGCTACCACAAACAACGTGAAAGGGAAATGGCAACAGCAAAAATAATAAGAGTGTATTCTCAAAGCTAGACTCCTGAAGCAAAGAAGTAATACCCAACTGCACAACATCTGGGAAGGTCACATTTTGAGAAGTGCATGCAGTTCAGGAGGCCACTCGAGGAACGAAACATCAGAACTGCTAGAAAGACTTCAGAGAAAGGCTGCCATAAAGATACATAGAAAGAAGGGTAAAGAAAATGATCAGAGACTAGAAGTCCTACTCAGTTGAGAATAGAAGAGAAAGAAGGGATATAATATTGGTCCACATGATTATATTTGGGAGATAGGAAGGGGGTCTTCTTCAACAGGAAGAGCACAGAGGGAGGAGAGGGGCACAGAAAGCAAACTGCGGAGAGAGGGACTAGCTACTCTCTCGATTTCCAAATTACTTCTTTACAAAAGCTTTTAAATCTATGAAATGGACTTATGGAATAGGTGTCAGAAAGGTAATCTAAAGCAATATTCAAGAAGGTGTGGAACAGTCTGACAAAAGATGAGAGAAACTAAGACTCTACATAAAATGTTAGAAGCACTTAAAAGTGCAGACCAGATAAAGTTGCTTGCCTCCTTCTGCCATCAAGTAACTGTAGTATGATCTGCACATAGGTGGCAGTAGCTTGATGTTCACTGCACACCTGAACTGAAAAAGTGTACAAGTCACCAGTCATTGTTATGATTACTTCTGTTTATCCTCCATGGCATCAGAGGTAACTAGAAGCTACTGTCTTATGATCTCACATTTCAAGCTTAGGAATAGTCAGCATGTTTAAGATGTTACCCTGTATTGTTAGACAGCAAATTTTCTGCAGAATGTCAATTAACAGTTTTATACTACTTGAAACAGTCCTGACAAAATCCTTTTTGAAGTCAGTACTAGAGTTAGAAGCATTTCACACTTTTTGTACAGGATTATCAGGAAGGAGAAGGTAGGAATCAGAAAATCAGTGATATTCTACTATTGAACAAATTATTGGAGTATGCCCTGATCAACACAAATGGTATCTGCAAACATAGGACCATTGAGAGGCATATTCAGTCCAATCACGGGTGCCTCCATAACTGCATCATTGTTAAAGGTCATGCTGGACCACATCACAAAGACAACCTAAGAACTTAATGAACACTCAACAAGCCATCATATATATAACACTTGGCTTAAGTAGTAAACACACAATGTATCCAAAATCAATGCACAGCAAAAATTGCTCAAAGTGCCTTAAAGACTCATTGGTGCAGGGCTTTGTACAATGCCTAAAACTAATTATTACATTAAAATGTTTAAGACTGTCATCCATTCAGCATTTGCAGGCTCTGTTGGCTATATCACCAAGAATGGTTGATACAAATAAACCACTGACTATGACCAAGGCCACCTGAGCTCTTGGATCTGGTACCTGATGGTGCCAGCAAGGAGGGTGGACATGCCCATCTTCAGCTACATTCACTTCATTGAACAAAACCTGAACTTGGCTGCTTTGCTGGGGTGGGTCTGGAGCAAAGAACTGTTAGATGGTGGTAGCATAGGTCTGTGCTTGTGGATGAGCATGCATGTAGGGGGTATAAATGCCCTTGGGTTGACGGAAGTGCCCATGTCACTTGAAAAGGGAGGGAGCAGGATCTTAAATTTAAAATGCACTCAGCTGTAGGGCAGCCAGTGAAGGCACAAAGTCCCTGATGTCTGCCATGGTGATGGCCTCTCTGAATGGCTTGCTGCACCATATCTGAGGTATCTCCCACTTGGAAGCTCTACTTTAAAGAGTTCACTGGACTCAAGTTCAGTTGGGAAGGCATGATGACTGGCACAGCAGAAGGGGATAAGAAAGATAAAGAGAAAAAACTGACGCTGACATTCAAGACCTGCTTGACCACAAAACAGCAGAAGGCAAATTCTTATAATATCAAAAAAAAAGTCATAAAAGTGCCTCAAAGCAAAAATTCAAAGAAAAGTATAACACAAAACAAGGGCAAGTAGATTCATTTCTATAGTAATAAATGCAATGTGCATAGCTTCTTCCAGATACAAGGACCATTTCTGCTTCAAGCACTCAGGGTCCTTATCATTGTTTATTTCAGCATGTGAAGAAATTGAGTCATTCAAGTTAGATAAAAAGAATGCACTTAGGGAACTCCTAAACTGCACATATTCTCTGACATTATTTCATCAAATTATCCTTCACCACTCTGTAAAAATGTCTCTTTCTGATTCTTCTGCAGTAAAGGAATAGGCCTTGCATCATGCAGGAAAAGAATAACGAAGCTGAAGGACCAGATGGAACACTGTTGGCAGTATTTAAGGCTGAAGGTAAGGAACTTGCACCTTGAGCTCATTCTCCAAATTTGGAACAATAATAATCCATAAGATATGTGGAATGGATGCCAAACACTGCTAACATCTTTAAAAAAAGGGCACGACAGTATGTGGAAAAGATAATAGCATTATTTTGCTTTGCAGTGAAAATTCTCACCTGTATTCTTTAAACTATCTCCTTGCCATCAGTAAAGAAATCCAAGAAGAATTCCAGTATAAATTCAAACCAATTAATTCTCTCTTCTTGGACAACACATTTTCTTTGCCGGGGAAATCCAAGAAAATCACTGAAACTGCAATCAGAATTTGTCTCATTTTTATCACTTTCACTGACAGTCAATGACCTTTGGCTTATTTAGAAGACACTAGCACAATTTAGATAAACTGAAATACTAATCAGGGTCCTGAAACTTTTGCATTACCAGATAACTGTTGGAGTTTCTGCAGTGGTTCAAAGGCAGTTCCATTCAACATCTGAACTCATGGCCTGCAGCCAATTCCCACATGACATGATCACTACTGCAGCAGTGTAAGATACCTCAGTTTAGCTATTACATAGCCTATGCTAATCCAGCATAATCAGAGCTAGTACCCAAAGTGACATAAGCACCTCTTGCCCTCAAATGAATATTAATGCCATAAACATGGTTCAGTACACCTCATCTTCCACATTAGGAAGCAATCTTTAAAACCTACTATTTTTTAAAGGCTACAAAACACAATTTTCTTTTCAAACAAGCATACTCTGGATATGAGTGCTTTTGGGTTTCTAATACCATGATGGGAATGGACCCCATTCCTAAGTCAAAGTATGATTAAAGTTCTTGAAATTAGTATTGTTTCAATCTTTGATTTTAACCAAAAGTGCTCTTCGCAGCACCAGCAATGTGCCCAGTAATGACTCCTTCTGCAGTTTGTACAGAGTTACATATATTGGTAGCATATCTAAATATGTTTGTAGATTAATTTTTAGAAGACTCGTTGCTCCTACTACTATTGGAACTATCTGGGTATCTTTCTTCAACATTGCTCTCGTTTCTGCTTGCAAATCCTGATATTTTATGAATTTGTGTCTCTCTGTACACTAGACACTGTAGTCACTGGGTGTGGTGATTTCAATGATCAATGCTACTTTTGTCTTCTTTTCTTGGACCACTTTATCCAGTTTTCTAGCATCTGTCTTTTGAATTGTTGGTAATGGATGATCCCATGTGATGTAGACCATTATTTTCTATGATGCTTTGTGGCTGATGTTTCCAGTGTTTTTCAGCTACTTTAATAGCATAACGTTTGCATAATCCCCAGTGCAACAGTCTTGCCACATTATTAAGCCTTTCAGTATACAGTTCTTCTGCCATTAGTATATCGCAACCAGCAACGAGGTGCTCAATTGTTTCCAATTATGTTTTACAAAACCTACATTTGTCTGTTTCTCCCACATGTTCAATGGACTTTGTAAACCAGCATGTATGTAGTCCACTACCTTGTGCCGCCAATATTAACCTTTCATCTCTTGGTTTGACTTTGCCTCTCCTTAACCATTCCTGCATTCGTTCCCGATCAACATGAGGTTCTTTCAGAAGTTTTCAGACGGCGCAATGGTGCAGCTATAGCGTTGTCGCCTCACAGTAAGAGGTTTTCCAGTTCGATTCTCGGCTGGGGTGCCTTCTGTGTGGAGTCTGCATGTCCTCCCTGCGTTCATGTGGGTTTCCTCCACATTACAAAGACACCCTTCTGGAGAATTTCTCCCTGGGCCTCCGCTGAAAATTGGCTTTGTTCCAAGTCAGACTTTCCTGGTTAACAAATGTTAAATAAATTTTCTATACTTACAACTATATTTATGCATTTTCCACATTTCTTGCCTTCTCATTTGGTCCTTCACCTTATATTCTTTCTTTTGTTTTTGGCACATTCGCTTGCTGCCTGGTTTTTATCTACTTGTGGTCTGATTTCCATTCCTGCTTGACGCCGATATGCTATTGCTAGCCTAAGCAGAGTCATCTTAGATTTATTCTCCTCGTGTTTCAAAACTTTCACTGCATTTGGGTCTTGTGAGGTCAGCAGACGTGTGGAGTCCCACGATTGCAGATCTGTACATGTAATCAATTTCAAGGAGGCCCATCCCTCCTTCAGAACGGGGAATACATAATCTCGGTATGCACTGATTTTTATAAATCATTTAGTGAGCAAGAAGCATTCTTCTTTTTTCTATCTAATCTATCCAACACATTTTGGGGTCAGTCAATCACTCCAAAACTGTTAGGACAGAAACAGCAAATTGGTTTATAGCTTGGACTTTGTTCATAGATGTCAACTCTGTTTTCAGGAATAATTTTAAGTCTTCTAAAGTATTCCTTACTAAGTTTTATTCACATTTGCTCATGTTTTATTGTTGATCCTTCATCAGTTCCCAAATATTTATACACTCCCTCTTGCTGTTCTTTTATATCACATTTTTCTCCTAAATAAGAAGTTATGTACTCACCATAATGTTCCATCTGAGTAGGTAAACTTCATTTGTCAGCAACCTATGGGTCCTTGGATCCATATCGGATCTGAGCCGGCAGTTTCCAACAGCATAGATTCAAGCTCCTCCCCCTACCCATAATCCCCTAGCAACCCTATCTGACCTCAGACAGAGTTTGCCCACAGCTAGATAAGCATACAAAAATCACCGGCAAAACTAGCTACATACCCTTGCCATAAGGAAGGTAACATCTCGAACATCCGAAAGTCAGGGGGAACGGAGGGGGGGTCGGTTGCTGACAAATGAAGTTTACCTACTCAGATGGAACATTATGGTGAGTAAATAACTTCTTAATCTGAAGTAGTTAACTTCATTTGTGCACCAACCTATGGGACAGAGTCCCCAGCTACCTAAATCTTGGGCAGTCCTCAGGGAAGGATGTTCCGGAGCACTGCAGAGCCAAAGGATGCTCTCTCTCTGGAGACAATATCCAGCTTGTAGTGATTAATGAAGGTATGAGACGAAGCCCATGTTGCTGCTGAGCAGATATCATCCAACGAGAGTCTAGAATGAAAGGCCGCCGAGGTAGAGACAGACAGGGTAGAGTGGGCATGAACTCCTAGAGGTGCAGGCCAACCAGTACTTTCATATGCCAACAGAATACACTGAGAAATCCATCTGGACAGTGTGACTTTGGAAACAGCCTTTCCTAAGTTAGATTTGGCAAAGGAAATGAACAGCTGATCTGATTGCCTATGACCAGCTGTTCTGTGTAAATAAAAGCGCAGTTGTCTGTGTAGATCCAACAGATATAACTTATGTTCCCCTTTGTTTTGGTAGTTGGGGAAAAAAAACTGGTAGGTTAATGGACTGATTAATATTCGAACAACCCATTCAATTTTTGGAAGAAAGGAGGGATTGGTCCTGAGGTAGACTCTGTCTTTGTGGAAGGACAAATAAGGTGGTTTTGCACAAAGGACTTGAATTTCGGAAACCCTTCGAGCTGAGGTGATAGCTACAAGAAAGGCAGTTTTCCATGATAAAAATTTTAGATCTACTGAAGCTGCAGGTTCAAAGGGAGGGGCTTTAAGTGCCTGCAATACCAAAGTTAAGTCCCAAGGAGGGACTGCTTCCTTCACCGGGGGTCTGAGTAAGAAGGCACCCTTCAGAAAGGCCTTGCATAACTTGGAGGAGATCAACGGACCAAGGTCGCTTCCTACGTGATAGTGAGAGATAGCCACTAACTGAACCTTGACTGTAGAGGAGCTGGCGCCCTGATCGAAGAGTCCTGATAGTAAATCTAACACCGCGGGCAACGGAGCTGTGAAAGGATCTAGATCTCTGTGCTCCGCCCAAATAGAAAAACGTTTCCATTCGCTATCATAGACCTTTCTGGTGGATGGCTTATGCGCTGTGACCAGAATAGCTTTGACCTGGGAAGAGATACCGGGAGTCCTAGCTAACCTTGGAACTGGATCAACCAAGCCATGAGCTTGAGGTTGTCCAGATTCGGGGTCGGAAGATCCAATGGATGGGTTATGAGATCCGGAATGGGATCCAGAATCCAGGGAGGATTCACTAGGTGAGACCAAAGATACGGGAACCAAGCCTGGCGAGGCCAGAATGGGGCAATGAGGATTATCTTGTTCTGCAACTGACTGGCTTTCTGTAGAAACTTCAACATCAGTGGAAGAGGAGGATAAGCATAAAGGAGACTGGGGGGCCAAGCATGCACCAGAGCATCTCGTGGGGATTCCCCGGGTGGGGGAATTAGAGCAAAGTAGTCATTGCATTTTGCATTTGAAGGAGAGGTGAAAAGATCGCAACAAGGTTGACCCCAAGTGGAGAATATCTGCTTCACTACTTTTGGGTTCAGAGACCACTCGTACGGCGAGAGGATGGTGCGACTCAACTTGTCTGCTAAAATGTTGGAGCATCCCGGAATGTGCATCGCTATGAGAAAGCAGTTGGCGGAAATCGCCCATTCCCACACTCTCATGGCCTCTCGACAAAGGGGATAAGACCTGGTTCCTCCCTGTTTGTTGATGTACTAGACTACTGCCATGTTGTCCATCTGGATTGCAATTGTTCCTACGGGAAGAAGGCTCTGTAGTGCTTGCAACGCCAAAAGCGCCGCCCTCATCTCTAGGACATTTATATGCAGAGAGGTCTCCATGCTGTTCCACGTGCCTTGGACTGTCCTGCCCGCACAATGCCCCCCCACCTGAGGCGAGAGGTGTCCGTGGTCACCGTGGTTAGGGGAGGGGACATAGAAAAGTGGCGCCCCTTCTGGAGGTCTGGGGATTGGAGCCACCATAAGAGAGCCTCCTTGCAAACCCTGCTGAGGGGAATAGGGTCGTACAGGAGGAATTGCAGAAAAGACCATTGAACTTGGAGAGTCCATTGCAGGACTCTCATGTTCAGATGCGCCATCGGCAATAGGTTGATGGTGGCCGCCATCGAACCCAAAGCCCTCAGGACCAATTCCGCCGGGGGTGCCTGGGGTAGGAGGATGGCCCGCACATGGAGTCTTAAAGTCCGCACTCTGTCTGGAGTTAAGAGGGCTAGACACCTGCTTGTGTCCAACCTTGCTCCAATGAAATCTATGGTTTGAGTTGGAGAAAGGGAAGATTTCTCTATGTTGATAGTGAACCCCAGCCGGGCCGCTAGGTGAAGAAAGGAATTTCTGGCTGCGCAGAGTAGATGCCTTGTGGGGGCGGTCAGGAGCCAGTCGTCCAAGTATGGGAAAACCTGAATGCCCTGCAGTCACAGGGGGGCCACTATCACTGACAGAACTTTGGTGAACACCCTGGGGGCTGTGGTGAGACCAAAGGGAAGGGCCCTGAATTTGTAATGGCTGGCTCCTAGCCAGAAGCGAAAAAACCTCCTAGATCATCTGTCCATCAGAATGTGGTAGTACGCATCCTTGAGGTCTATAGAGCACATCCAGTTGTTCTCCCGCAGGAGGGGGAGAATGGATTGAAGAGTGACCATCCGGAACTTTCCTTGGTTACTGACAGGTTCAAGAGGGATAGGTCGAGGATCGGTCTGAAGTCCCACATCTTTTTTGGCACCAAGAAGAACCTGGAGTAAAAGCCTGATCCGTACTGGTCTGGGGGGACGTGCTGGATGGCTCCTTTTTCTAGCAGCTGCTGGATTTCTGCAGCTGTGGCCTCCCTCTGCTCAGGTGGGACGTCGGGGAGGTGTCTGGGATTGCGAGGGAAATGGGAGAAAGGGATCTGGTAACCTCTGGATATGATGCGAAGCACCCAGCGGTCGGTCGTGATGGACTCCCAAGTTGCTAGGTGCCTCGAGAAGTGCCCCCCGACTGCCTCCAGAGTGGAGCAGTCGGGTAACCCTTCAGGGCTGTTGCATGGGCTTGTCAGAGAACGGTTCTCTGGACCCAAAGCTCCTAGGGCCCCCTCTTCCTCTAGGGCGGCGTCCACCCTGTCCTCCTTTGCTGCGGAAGGACTGGGGGGTTCGGAGCGAAGTGGGGCTGTTGTGACTTCTGGAACCACATCTTCTTCTGTCCCTTTTGATTCTTGGAAAAGGACGTCTGGGGAGCAGAGAAGCAGACTCCAATGGCAGACGTCTTCCCATCCTTCTCGCTCTGGACCAAGGTATCGCGTACGGTTTTGCCAAAAAGGGCAGAACCATCGAAAGGGGCATTAGCGAAAGACGCCTTAAAGGGTTCTGTGAAATCGCAGTGGCGGAGCCAGGCCTGTTGCCTCATAACGATGCCTGCTCCGCTAGCTCTAGCGGCCCCTTCCGTGGCGTGGGACAGTAGCCACAGAGAGGTGTTCGAGATAGACCTAAGAGTGGCCATTCGGGAAGAGTACAACTGTTTGTCCTCCTCCGACATGGACTCCAGGGGCAATGCGGCGTACTCTTTGATAAGGTCTCGCTGCAGTCGTATGACATGTGCCATATAGTTCAGTGACCTCACTGAGAAGGTAGCTGAACTAAAAACCCGCTTCCCTAATCGATCCATCGACCGAGACTCCTTGTCTGGAAGATGGACCGAGGGACTCTCCTGGGCTAATTCCCTTTTAGTGGCTGCAGCCACCAACATGGCATCTACAGGGGTTCTCTTACTCTAGTGTGATCTGTCGAAGGGTGGACTAAGTATTTTGTCAGGTCTTTTTGGGACTGGCTCCACAGTGTCCGGCTCCTTCCACGCCCTGGTAGTGATCAGATCTACCAGGGGGTCAGATGAAGGGGACACCCAAGAGGTAGACGGGCCTGCTTCAAACGTCTCCAGGAACACAGATTAGTCCAAGGTAGGCTTTGGGCAGACCCCCCCCCCAATCCTGAGCATCTCCATGATGTCTCCAAATGAGACGTCCTCGGGGGGTGATCTTGGGGAACCTTCCCCTTCTCCCAAATCTGTGTCCTCAGTCAAGAACTCAGGGGAGTCCAAGTGCCTCCTCTTGCACTTCCGCTTGTGAGGAATCTCCTCAGGGGGCTGTCCGAGGAGACCTCACCAGCAACGTCATGTTCCAACAGAACGACCTGGGACGTCGGAGCAGGCTGTCCCTGGGACTGGCTGATTGAAGTCGGACTCATCTGAGATGGGGTGCAGGGTGGAGCCGTAGCCAAGGTCGGGGGTCTGGAATCCCTCGACAGAACCATCTCCACTATGTCGAATGCCGAAGGAGAGTCACTCTCTCGGATCCGAGAGCAGACCCTCCCTCGGATCCAATGGGTGGAATGGGGCTGGAACCGACGCGGTCAGATCCAAAGGTCCAGTATGCTCCGACCTGGGCAGAGCCGAAGGCACACTGAGACCCTCGGATCCGAAGCTCAGCTCCCGGCTCCGAGAGTTTGGATCCGAAGAAAAGGGACCCAACAGACTCGAGGGCATTGTCGGCGCCAAAGTACCCAATACTGTCGGCGCCGACACCCCCTGGCGCCGACGCTACCCGGCTCTGAAAACTCCGAACCCAGGAAGCGGATCAGAGAAGGAGCAATTGGGGCAAATAAAGGGGTCGAGCTCCCCCCCGGAGGGGGGAGGCAGGAGCACTCCCATCTGTAGCTGGGCCTGGAGGAATCTTCTCATCATCCGGTCCAAGTCTGCGTCCGTCAGGCTTCGGGTGGATCTGGATGAGGCCACCGAGGCAGGACGGGAGTGCCACCTCGATGACCTCAATGGGGGCCAAGCTTTCTCCTCCTCCGGTCCCGGTGAAGAAGGAGACTGGAGCCGAGGGGTGGAAGGCTCGGAAGTCCTGGAGGGAGAAGACCGCTTAGCCGGCGGGGCCGATGAAGAGGCTTCGGCCCACCGCTTGTGGTGCTTCTCCTTCCGCTTCTCTTTCCTGGACTCCCTATCCTCCTGGCCCGAAGTGGGAGGTTGAGTCCCGGCCAGTGGAAGGGAGGCAGGAGTGGCAGTAGCCGCAGCCACGGTAGGAGCCACCGTGGGACTGGAGGCCAAAGCTGAGTCCGGGGGCAGCAGTCCCGCCAGAATCAGCTTAGTCCTCCGGTCCTTAAGTGCCCTGGGGTTGAACGCAGCACATATGGAGCAACCTGACGACAGGTGTCCAACCCCAAGGCACAACACGCACCGAGTGTGGCCATCCGCTGGGGATAGCTTATGGCCACACTTGGTACACTTGGAGAAAACAGTTTTTGGGGCCTCCAACATACTGAAAGAAAACACACGCTAGGCCCCAACACACAACACACTCCCTAACGCACTAACAAGGGTGGGGAAGGAAAACTATGAAGAAGATTAACAGACAGGTAAAAAGAAACTAATGAGGGACCTATACACAACACACGCACACTAAATTTACAAAAAAAAAGAGAGAAAAACGGTAAAATTTTCTCACAAAAAGATGCTAAAGCCTGGAACTCGGTGATCGAGCTGCTGGATGAAACCACGGCAAACTAGATCTGAGGTCAGGTAGGGTTAGCAGGGGATTGTGGGTAGGGGAGGAGCTTGGAGCTCGGATCTATGCTGTTGGAAACTGCCGGCTTGGATCCGATATGGATCCGAAGACCCATAGGTTGCTGACAAATTAAGTTAACTACTTCAGATCTGATGTTTTCTTGGTGCTGCAGTTTTCCAGCTTTAAAGTTTGCTTTTGTACATTTATCAAGACCAAATGGCATCCTTATATCATCTGAAAAAGTTTCGACAACTTGCAGTTGTGCTTTCAGTTCCTCATCTGATGAGCTTTGCAGTTTTAAACTGTCGACAAACAGAAGATGAAAAGTCTTTACACTTCATTGTTTTCTAGGAGCCAAATTATAGCCATGGTTAAGCTGTTAAATAGCTTAATGGGTTAAGGGCAAGGCAGAATAGCAGTGGTGACACAGAGTCACCTTGGAATAGCACTCTTTAAATTTTTATCCCTAGTATAATTATTTGTCCTTTAGCATGGCTTAATTGCAAAGTGGTCTGTCACTGTTTCATGGTCACTCTAATGTAGTCAATCATTGTAGGGTGTATCTTATACATTTTTAAGTACTCTTTTACCCATTAATGTGGGATACTATCAAATGCTTTTTTGTAGTGAATCCATGCCATACTTAAATTTGTCCCCTTTTTACAGTTCTCCACTGTGACTTTAATTTAATGACAAATTATCCTTTGTTCCATATGACTTTCTTTTATTGCCCTTTTGTTCTATTGCCATAATTGAGTTTTCTTCTAAATGACTATAAACTCGGTCGGCATCAATTCCAGTCTATAGTTTGCATGTCGTTGGAAGGCAAGTTATGGGTCTATAATTTTTAGGGTAGCTTGCAGATTCACTCTTAAGTAGGAGCATTGTTTTTCCTGTTGTTAGCCAAACTGGTGTCTGTTCGAGTTTTGGATATAACTAGTTCTTACTCGTGGCTAAATCTTCATGCAAAGATGTTAATACTTTTAACCAGAAGTTAGGTACTGCATCTGGGCCTGGGGTTTTCCAATTAGAGGTTTTTCTTAACTTTGTTTCAATCTCTCTGGCTGTTACTTCATCCTATTTCATATCCTGTACCTTTAAACTTTTTATTCTCTTTTACTCCTCCTATCCATTTAACATCTTTGTTATGTTCCACAGGATCTTCATAAATACTTCTTCAAAATGTATCTATTTCTTCTCTTTTTTGGTGGTCTTTCAATTCCTTTTACATTGTTTCCCAGTTCTGTAATCTATGATGATGAACTTCCATGCAGATAGGTGGAGACAAATGGCCCAGAGTATCTCCAGAGTGAGACAGTTAAACAAGACTTCAGGGATGCTGCTGTCCATACACAGACAGCAGCCTTTATTACTTTGCAAGGACCCTTACCTTTGAACAACAGCCTTATAAGAATTTGCCCTGGGATTTTCACTTCATTCTACTTGCTTGCAGTTGCAGCATAGGGCAGTGTGCCACACCTAAACAAAATCTGATGCTGGACATTCTGACTCTCAAAATAGGTGAATTTAGACAAGTAAAATTTGATACCCACCTCTAATTATAGTCTTAATCTCTTTCTCAAAGTTCTCAAAGTGCTGCTTCTCTTGCAGACCAAAAATAAATAGATTAGAAAAGGAGAGTCCATATAGGTAACACTGGTGTACATTGTAAAATTTGTTAGAGAGCTTCACCTGCCTGCACATAGAAATGATGGATCCTCAGATACCACAGCAGCATTTTAAAGAATGAGCTTCATTGGTTTCATCATATTTGAAGCAACTCAGATTTTGAAAGTTAACAGGTCTTTAATAGGACTAACCAGTAACCCCTCAAAAGTTTGTGTGTTTCATCAGTGAAATCATGTTCAAAATCCACCATCTGCATGATATAATTTAGTGCCTATATAGCTGAAGGGGAATATACATAATCTCAATTCCCTAGCCTGTCCATCATTTTTTGATTCCTTATCTGGAAAATAAAACATTCAAGCTCCTTGAGCTTTGTAACTGCTGATGATGAGCTAAAGATGTCAGTCTGCCAACTCTCAGAGGGGAATGGCAAACGTCATCCTTTCTGGAAGCTGGGGATACCATGTCAGTGTTTTTCCAAACAACTTTGATGGCACCTTTTAGAAAGGCATTACTGGGGGTTACGGAGTCAAACTGCTAACCTGCTAGGCCTATGGCAACCTAAAAAATAAGCTTTTGAGTATGAAGGCTCCAAAAGAGGCCTGAACTCTGGACAAAATATCTGAGCTGTAATGTTTGGCAAAGGTACATATGTGAAACCAAGCAGAAGCAGCAATTCTTCAAATGGTAAGATTCACAGGAAAGCCATGGATGAAACCTGAGCCCTGACAGTGTGCGCTTTTGGTCTAGTTGGCACAGACATGTTACTGAAAGAATAACATTGTTATGCAGTCAGACATCCGTTTAGATAAGGTGACTTTGTGACCTTTTTAGTATTTGAGAAGAAGACAGATAACTGGTCATCTTTCCTGAATTTTCTTGGTGAGAAAGGTAAATTCTGAGTTGCTTGTGCACATCTTAGCAGGACAACTGATATTCACATCTGTGGGAATGGATTGGTAAGAAGACTGGAAGATGAATGGATCTATTTATTCAAATTCACCTGAGTGGCCACACTATACATAAAGGGAAGGCCAATTCTCAGTTTTACTTCATTGTTATGGAAGACAAGGTAAGGAAATTTATTAGAGTACAAGGAGTGATGCTTTGAGACTCATTTGTCTCAAGTAAGGCTACCAGAAGGAAGGTTTTCCTAGATAGGAAATCAATATAGACAGAGCTAGCTGGTTCAAAAGGAAACCATGTTAACTTTCTGTAGAATGAAATTTAAATCCCATGGGGAAGCAGGGCAAACCAAGAGTGAGCTAGAGTAAAAACTTCTTTTAAAAATGTATTACACAGCTTGTGTGAAGACAACAAAGAGAAAAATGTTAATGACAACAGGATATGATAGCTAGATAAACTTTCCCTGAGGAGTAACTAGCCCCTTTCTTGAATATGTCCACTAGGAAAGTCAGCATTTCAGATACAGGGGATGAGAATGGGTCTGTTGATGAATAGTCCAAATAGAACACTTTTTTCCAATTCTCTCTATAAATATCCCCGATACAGGTTCTTTGTGAAGAAGCAAGCAGACTGATCACTTCAGACAGGAACAAATGGTTCCAGGCCACTTATAGAAGTGTAGAAAAAAAAAGGTCAAGTGAAGAGATCAAATCAGAAGGAGGGGTCTTCTCCTCAGATGAGGTCACAGCAGGAAAATCCAAATTTGTTGGGGCCATAATGTGGGTATGAGAAATGTTTTGGCTCTTTACATTTTGGCTTTGTGAAAGAATCTGGTTATGAGCAGAAATGGGAAAAATGCATGTAGGAAACCTGGGGGTCAAGTGTGGGAGAATATGTCTGTAGGGTCTGTCCCTACTGAGGGATGATGAAGAAAAAAATTGTCAAGTTTGGCATTGAATGGTTAAGTGAAGAGATTGCAAGAGGGTCTTCCTCACCGTTGGAAAATCTTTAGTGTTACCTAATTTTTGAGAGATCATTCATGTGTGAGCAAGATTTGTCTGCTCAGCCTATCCTCAGTTATGCTAGAAGCCCTTGGTATATTTATTCCTCTGAGAAAGTGATGTGATGCTATGGCCCATTCCCAAACCCTCATTGCTTTTGTGTATGGGGGGGTGGACAGTTCTCCAAATTCCTCCTTGCTTGCTTAAGTACCGTGCCTCTACTACATTGTTGAAGCAGATGGATACCACCTCTTGAGGAAGCAAGTCCTGAAATGCCTGCACCACTAGAAGGACTGCTGTCATCTCCAAAACACTGATGTATGATTTTCCTCTTGTGGGGTCCATGTGCCTTGGGCCAATCCTGTCTAAGTAATGTCCCCCTCCTCAATAAAGACCCATCTGTAGTTACAGTGGCTGTGGAGATAGGCTGAACACAAGGTGCTCCTGTGCACAGGTGCTTGATGCAAATATTTCAAAGCATGATTGTATAAGACATGGGCTAACCTGCTTGATTCCATTAAGTCCTGGGGATCCACTGCAGAACATCATGTTATATGTGCTATATGGGACAGTCTTAATTGAAGTGGCCATCTATGACCTCCTGAGCAATGGAAGATATTCTTTCTGGTGGTAATCTTGACTTCTGTATCCAATTGACAGCAGAAACATTTAGGGACAGTGATGTTTCTAGCTAAGACTTTACTACATTGACCATGATCCCCAAGGATAGGCAAAGGTAGAGCAAAAAAGAAGTTATGTATTTACCATAACATTCCACATGAGTTGTTTATCTTGCCTTTATTCTCACTGATGGGTTCGGATCCTCAGCTCCGACACGGCCGATAGCAAAGCTCAAGGTTTGCCAGTAGCTCGAGACCAATCCCCTTATCCCACAACACACTGCTAGAATTACCTAAGATCTTGTTTGCTGCGAGTATATATACCCTTTTATTTATTTCTACAAGGAAGCACTTCCCGAAGGGGAAGAAGAAGTATTGAATAACCAGGAAAGTACTAGCCTCTAAGTCAACTGTCAGCCAGGAGGGGGAAGGAGGGAGGGACGTGAGAATAAAGGCGAGATAAACAACTCACTTGGAACTCTATGGTAAGTACATTAACTTCTTTATGTGAAGTTGTTAAATCTCGCCGTTTATTCTCACTGATGGGTAGCGTCCCTAGCACCCTCAATCTTGGGTGACTCGTGGAAGTACGTTTTTCAGTACGTGGAACCAAGGAAGACCTGTCCCTGGAAGCCTTATCTACTTTGTAATGTGTGATAAAGGTATGAGGCTTCGACCAAGTGGCTGCAGCACAAATATTGTCAAGAGGCAATTTAGCTTGAAAGGCAGAAGACGTAGAAACGGCTCTGGTAGAATGAGCCTTAGGTTTGTGTGTCATTGGCATGCTTGCATTCGCATAAACAAAGGATATACAATTTGATAACCATTTAGATAAAGTTGTTTTAGCCACTGGATTACCTTTTCTGGCTTCTGAAAAGGATACAAAAAGTTGATCTGATTTTCTAATATCCTTAGTTCTGTCATGATAAAATCTGAGCTGTCTGTGTACATCAAGTTTGTGCAGCATGTATTTCAATTTGTTAGAGTGGTTGGGAAAAAAGACTGGCAGCTCAATGACCTGATTGATATTGGATTCAGAACAGACTTTAGGCAAAAAGGAGGGGTTTGTTCTGACAGATACTCTATCAGCATGGAAAATCATGTAAGGAGACCTAACAGATAATGCTTGAAGTTCTGACACTCTGCGGGCAGAAGTAATGGCTACCAGAAATATAGTCTTCCAGGACAAATATTTAAGATCACAAGAAGGTGCTGGTTCAAAAGGAGGGAGAATAATTTGAGACAGCATAAAATTCAAATTCCAGGAAGAATAAAGAATTTTGACAGGAGGTCTCATGTGAAAGGCACCTTTAAGAAAAGCCTTAGATAACTTATGGCTCATAACATTCAACCCATCGAATCCAAGGTGTAAATTTGATATGGCGGCTAACTGGACTCGAACTGTGGCAGCTGCTGCTCCTTCTTTAAAAATCTTTGTCAAAAATTCTAAAATGGACGATAGAGGAGCTTGGAAAGGGTTGATTTTCTGTATATTGGCCCAGATTGAGAATCTGTTCCACTTGCTGCAGTACAGTTTCCTGGTGGATGGCTTGTGAGAAGACAAAAGGATTTGTCTTGTATCATCTGAGAGCGAATAAAGCCTGGCAATTAGGGGAAGTGGATTAGCCAAGCAGTCAGTTTTAGGGACTGCAGTGAAGGATGGAGGTTCACTGACAGGTGTGTCAGAAGGTCCGGAACTGGGTCCAGGATCCATGGATCCTCTAGTAGATGATGGAGAAGGAAGGGGAACCAAATCTGTCAAGGCCAGTAGGGAGCTATGAGGATAACTGTCCTTCCCAGCGACTTTGCTTTCTGTAAAACCTTGGGTATCAGTGGAATAGGTGGGAATGCATACAGGAGACCCAGAGGCCAATGCATTATGCAGTGCTCTCGGGGAATATCCCGGAGGTGGTATTAGGGCAAAGTAGCTTCTGCATTTGGTATTGATGTGACTGGCAAAGAGGTCGCAGCAAGGCTGGCACCATTTGCGGAAAATTAGATCCACAACTCGTTGGTTGAAAGACCACTTGTGAGGCAACAGTATTGCCCTGCTTAGCTTGTCTGCTATCACATTGGATTTCCCAGGGATGTGCGTTGCTATCAGAAAACGGTGGGACGACACAGCTCATTGCCATACCCTGAGTGCTTCTCGACAAAGGGGGGTAAGACTTGGTTCCGCCTTGTTTGTTCACGTACCAGACCACTGACATGTTGTCCATCTGAATTGCAATTGTCCCTAGAGGAAGAGAGTCCTGAGAGTACTGCAACACCAGAAGTACCACTCTCAACTCCAGAACACTGATATGCAGATGTGACTCTTGATCCATCCATGTGCCTTGGGCAGTCTTTTCCTGAAAATGCCCCTCCACCCTATCAGGGAAGCGTCCGTGGTCACAGTGGCTACTGGGGGGGGGGACAAAGGGTCTTCCAATTGTAACATGAAGAGACTTCAACCACCACTGAAGGTCTCTCTTGCAAGAATCTATGATGAGAATCATGTAGTGTATCGGTAGCTTTTGGTAGGACCACTGAGTGAAGAGGAGCCATTGAAGGATTCGCATATGCATCCTTGCGAGTGGTACAGCCAGGATTGCTGCCATCATCAATCCTAGTACCTTCAAGACCTCTGCTGCTGTAGCTTTGTTCTTTGACACCAGTGAGATGATGTGTTGGCGAAGAAGTGAGACTCTTTCGATTGGAAGACGTAGAGTGTTGGTTGAGATCTCTCCTCCTATAAAAATGGCATGCTGCAATGGCAATAAGGCAGACTTTTCGAAGTTGATTGTAATGCCTATTTGATGGCAGTGTGTCAGAGTATATTGTGTTGCCTGAGTCAATTGATGTCTGGTGGTAGCAGTGAGGAGCCAATCGTCTAGGTATGGAAACACCTGGAATCCTGTACACCTCAGGTGAGCCGTGACCACTGCCATGCATTTGGTGAACACCCTGGGGGATGTAGTGAGATCAAAGGCCAGGGTTCGAAACTGGTAATGATTGGCTCCCAGCCGGAAACGCAAGTGACCCCTGGAGCGTCTGTTCATTTTTATGTGATAGTACGCGTCCTTGAGATCTAGGGAGCACATCCAATCGCCTTTCCCTAGGAAGGGAAGAATGGACTGAAGTGTAACCATTCGGAACTTCTCTTTCTTTACAAATTGGTTGAGTTTGCTGAGGTCCAAGATAGGTCTCCAGTCCCGTTTTCTTTGGTACCGAAAAAAATCTTGAGTAAGTTCCGAATCCAAATTGGTCTGCTGGGACTGGTTGGATGACTCTTTTTCTAGCAATTTTTTGGACCTCTATGATTGCTTGTTCCCTGAGACTGGGTGGAACATCTGGGATTTTACTTAAAGGAGTAGGTCAGGAAGAGAACAGTATGAAATATCCTCTGGAAATGATGCTTTGTACCCATGTATCTGCTGTGATGTTTAGCCAGGCTTCTGGGTACAAAGACAGGTGACCCCCGACTGCCTCCAGAGCCGAACAGCCAGGCCCCCCTTTCAGGAGTGCTGGTAGGGCTGACCAGAGAACTGGCCTCTGTCACCCTGTTGCTGCGGACCCCCTCTGCAGCGCGGGCAGCGTCTTCTGTTATAACCTCCTCCTCTGCCTCTAGAGGGGGTTTCCTCCACGTGTGTCCTGAAGGGCTCCCTGTGCTTTTCGGAACCACATTTTCTCTCCCCTAGGGCCCTTGGGGTAGGGCCGAGTAGGGGTAGAAAAACGGACTACAACGGCAGATAGGGTCTTGCCTTCCTGCTCACACCTGGTTAAAATTTCCTTTACTTTAGGCCCAAACAGTGATGAGCCATCAAATGGGGTGTTGATAAAGGAAGACTTAAAGGGTTCCACAAAGGAACAGAGGCACATCCAGGCTTGTCTCCACAGAGCAATGCCTGAACTAGCGGCTCTACTCGAACCATCAGCTGCATAAGATATAAGATGCATGGACAAGTTTACAACCGAGTTTAGGATAGCAAGCTGTGTGTTGACTTTGTCGGCAACCCCTGCAGCTACCGTACCCTGGAGAGTATCTCCTAGCTCTTTCAGGAGATCTCTTTGGCAGTCTCGTAAAATGAGTTAAATAGTTCAGCGATCGCAGAGAAAAAGTCGCTGAACTAAACATGCGTTTCCCATATCTATCCATGCTCCTAGAATCTGTTAGGAGGATGGATAGAAGATGCGGATGTTTCAGACACTTCCTTTTTGGTGGCTGCAGCTACACCATGGCATCAACAGGCACTCCTTTGGTCAAAAAGGCTTTGTCCACCGGGGCAGAGATGAACTTATTTGGCTTCTGAGGGACAGGTTCCATGGCCTCCAGTGACTCCCACTCCTTACGAGGGATCAGCTCCATGAGCTCATCATAAGGCGGAGACACCCAAGATGTGGAAGTTTGAGACCCAAAAGCCTTCAAGACCACTGACTCGTCCTCAGTAGGGGTTTTGGACTGCCAATCGCCCCTATGACTAAGGATCTCTAATATCTCTGCAAAGGAGATATCCTCAGAGGGGTTCGAGGGGACCCTTCTGACTCATTCAAGTCTGTGTCGGATGTCAAAGACTCCTGTAGGGAGTCTAAGTGCCTCCTCTTGTACAGTCTCTTCCTGGGTACCTCCTCAGTGGGGAGATCTGGGGAGGTCTCAGAAGAGCAGGGGCACCCTGTGGGGCCACTTGAGGCTCAGGGTCTCTACACTTAGGGGGACCGGTAGACATAGAAGCAGACACAGGAGCTTGAGGGGAGATGGAAGCCCAAACTGGTGCCAACAATGTCTTAGGAGACAGGACTCTCCTCATGGCATTGAAAGCACCATGGCTCTGACGAGAAGGGGCAGACGGATCCGGAGGGACCGTCCGAACCTCCCGCACCGAAACCATGGGCTCTGAGCCCGAGGTAGGAGCCGAGCTCATCTGAGCCAAAGCCCCGAGAGAAAGAGTCGGAACCGACAAATCTGTCCGACTATCCTCCCCAGAACTGACAGGAGAGTGTCGGCTGCTAACGTCCTCGGTCATGCTGAGGACGTCTGAGTAGATGGAACCAATAACATCTGCGCAGGTCTCGGTTCCACAGGTTCGACAAGCATCGGTTTGGGCTCCTTTGGCTCAGAGAGACTAGTACGGCTCGGAGGAGGAGTCAAGTCCAGTTCAATGGTCTTTGGCTCCGACAAAGTGGTCGGGGCCGACAACAATTTAGCAAGTCCTGGTGCCCGTAGAAGCTTCTGCACTTGCCAATCCATATCTATATCAGAGAGGCTGACCAAAGACTTCGAGGAATGCACCGAAGGTGCTGACTGGAGCAGAGGAGATGAGGGAACCTCAGAGACTGGCTCCAAACCAAAGGGACACTCAGTTCCAAGGACTGTGGAACCAATGACCCTGTACCCTATGATCTCTTTTGTCTTTTTGGTTTGTTTCGAATCAGAAGATTTTGAAGATTTAGAAGAAGTGCTGGCACCTTCCTGGCTACCCATTGCCTTAGAGAAAGTATGCTGCAGCAACCCCCTATCTTTGAGTTTTCTCCTTTTCTCTAAGAGAACCCTAGATGAAAAAGAGTGGCAAATACTGCAGGAGTCTTGGAGGTGTTTAGCCCCCAGACAGTAAGCACATTGGACATGTTCATCCGTGACGGACATTTTCTGTCCACAATCTGGACATTTCTTAAACCCCGATTTGGGGTGAGACTTTTCTCTCTCATCCGACATATTATAAAGAGACACACCACAAAATTAACCTGTAAAGGTTAAGTACAAAGCTAACTAAGCTCACACTAAACAATATACTAAGAACAAGTAAAAAATGTTAAACTAAATAGGGCTAAGAAAGGGCCCAACACTAAGAAAAACTAAGCCAACACAGGGCACTATCACTACAATCTAACCTACTTTAAACTATTATTATTTTAACAAAAACACACACACACACACACACACACACACACACACACACACACACACACACACACACACGCACTAAATATGAATAATCTCTCAAAAAGAGAAGAAAAAAGTTTTTTTAAAACTTGCGATTTATCAAAATGGTCTGAGCTAACTGGATCACCGAGATCTCTTGCAGCTGCAAACTAGATCTGAGGTAATTCCAGCAGTGCATTGTGGGATAAGGGGCTTGGTCTCGAGCTACTGGCAAACCTTGAGCTTTGCTATCGGCTGTGTCTGAACCGAGGATCGGCTCCAAACCCATCAGTGAGAATAAGAAGTTATGTACCTACCATAACTTTCCATGTTAGTTGCCTTCTTCTCGCCTTCTTTCTTGCTGGATGGGTTCGCAGCCGATCTTTGGCTCTGACTCGGCCATCTACTAAAGCTCGAGAGCTATTTACCGGCTCGAGACTTCCCCATATCCCACAATGCTAGGCGACAGATACCCAGATCTCGTTTGGTAGAGCTAACACCATGGAGACACCTGTCCCCAATACAAGGTTTATCTACAGTGCTAAAAACAGAGGAGGACATAACCTAGAAAAGAGTCAACCAGAGGAAGAAGGCCTCAAAGGGGATTCTTCTCGGTCTGTCCAGGCTAGGGGGATGGAGGGTGGGACACAAGAAAGAAGACGAGAAAAAGACAACTAACATGGAACGTTATGGTAGGTACATAACTTCTTAATGTTAAGTTGTCTATCTATAACTTCATTCTTGCTGGATGGGACAGCGTCCCTAGCACCTTAGCCCTGGGTGGCTCATCGGAACAGACTCTTGAGCACAGTGGAACCAAAATCAGCTTGACTCTTGGAGGCAATATCCAACTTGTAATGTGAAATGAAAGTATGAGGAGTGGCCCATGTGGCTGCAGCACAAATAGATTCCATTGGAAGTCTTGCCTGAAAAGCTACCGATGTAGCTAATGCTCTGGTGGAATGAGCTTTTGGCTTTGTGGGGAATTCTTTATGTCTCAGTTGGTAAATCAAAGTAATAACAGAGGCCAACCACCTGGATAAGGTTACTTTAGAAACTGGCAGGCCCTGCTTGCCCTCAGCATAAGACAGGAAGAATTGGCCCGATTTTCTTGTTTGTTTAGTCCTATCCAAATAAAAACGTAATTGCCTGTGAACGTCCAAACAGTACAACTTTTGTTCAGCTCTGTTCGAATAGTTAGGAAAAAAGACAAGAAGATCAATAACCTGATTCAGATTTGTCTCAGAAGGTATTTTGGGTAAAAAGGAAGGAATAGTCCTGAATGAAACTCTGTCTTTGTGAAAAACAAGATAAGGAGGACAAATACAGAGGGCTTGAAGTTCCGACACTCTTCTAGCTGAGGTGATGGCTACTAAGAAGAGAGTCTTCCAGGAGAGTAATTTTAAGGAACAGGAAGCCACAGGCTCAAAAGGAGGGAGAATCAATGAAGTTAATATCAGGTTCAAATCCCACGGAGGCGGGGGATCTTTAACCGGGGGCCTAAGTAAAATAGTCCCTTTAGGAAAAGCTTTACAAAGTTTGTGGGACATGATGCTGGTCTCTGACAGGCCAGCGTGGAAATTAGTGATAGCAGCCAACTGGACTCTAATGGTGGCAGATGAGGAACCTGCTCGAAAAAGTTCTGCCAAAAAATCTAGAATGTTATGGACACGGGCTGTAAAGAGGTCTATATTTCTAGCCTCTGTCCAGAAAGAGAAACGTTTCCACTTACTAGCATAAGTCTTTCTGGTAGTAGATTTGTGCGAAGAAAGGATGATTTCACGCACTGGCTGAGAAATATGTGGAAGCCTGGCTAGGGTTGGAAGTGGAGCAACCAAGCTGTGAGGTTGAGAGACTGAAGGGATTGGTGCAGCCCGCCCGACTGATGGATCAAGAGGTCTGGCACTGGGTCCAGATTCCAGGGCTGCTCCAGCAGGTGACGATGCAGGAATGGGAACCAAATTTGTTGAGGCCAGTAAGGGGCAATGAGGATCATCCTGGATCCCAATGTGGTCGCTTTCTGAATCAGTTTTGGAATTAAGGGAAAAGGAGGGAATGCACACAGAAGACCCCGGGGCCAATCGTGAACTAGAGCATCTCTGGGGGAGTGGCCGGGGAGGGGGAAGAGAGTGAAGAAGTCATCGCACTTGCTGTTGAGAGGGGTTGCAAAAAGGTCGCAGCAAGGTTGACCCCATCTGCGGAAAATTTTGTCCGCTACTAACTGACTGAGAGACCACTCGTGAGGCATGAGAATGGCTCTGCTTAACCTGTCCGCTATGACGTTAGACTTCCCGGGGATGTGTGCTGCTATCAGAAACCATTGAGAGGAGATCGCCCACTGCCAGAGTCTGAGTACTTCTCGACATAAGGAATAGGACCTGGTTCCGCCCTGCTTGTACCACAGTACAGACATATTGTCCATCTGAATTGCAATAGTCCCGGTAGGTAGAGTCCTGAAGGGCTTGCAATGCTAAAAGTACCACTCTCATCTCCAAGACGTTTATGTGCAGGTGGTACTCTAGGGGTTGCCAAGTGACCTGGACAGTCCTGCCCTGAAAATGCCCCCCCCACCCGATCATGGAGGCATCCGTTGTCACCGTGGCAACAGGAGGAGGAAGAACAAATGGTCTGCCTTGAAGTACTTGAGAAGAGACCAGCCACCAAGAAAGGTGGTCTTTGCTTGATTGGGTGATTATTATGTTGTGAGACATTGGAAGCTGTTGAAAAGACCATTGGGTAAAAAGCATACATTGAAGAATCCGCATGTGAAAACGAGCCAGGGGAAGTAACGTGATTGCTGCTGCCATGAGACCCAAGGTTTTCAGTACACATCTGGCCAGAATTCTCTTGCACTGTAGTAAGGTTTGAACATGTCGGCGAATGTCTGATACTCTTTCTAAGGGAAGTTTTGCAGACAGCTCTATTGTATTTAATATTGCGCCTATAAAAGTTATAGATTGACAAGGCGACAATGCAGACTTTTCGAAGTTTATAGAGATACCTAACATGGAGCAAGTTTGGATGGTATAATCCCTGGCTCGGAGTAGCTGATGCCTGGTGGAAGCAGTTAGGAGCCAGTCGTCTAGATATGGAAACACCTGGAATCCTTGCCGTCTCAGGTGAGCCGTAACCACTGCCATACATTTGGTGAACACCCTGGGGGCTGTGGTGAGACCAAAGGGCAGGGCTTTGAATTGATAGTGACTGGCTCCCAGTCGGAAGCGGGGAAACCTCCTGGAGCGTCTGTCCATTTTGATATGGTAGTACGCATCCTGAAGGTCTATGGAGCACATCCAATTGTCCTGACCCAAAAAGGGTAGAATGGACTGAAGTGTGACCATCCGGAACTTTGTTCTTTGAACAGATTCGTTTAACCTGCTGAGATCCAAAATGGGTCTCCAGTCCCGTCTTTTTTGGTACCAAAAAGAACTTGGAGTAAATCCCGGATCCTTGCTGGTCTGCTGGGACTGGCTGGATGACCCTTTTTTCTAGCAGTTTTGAAATTTCTAGTACTGCTTGTTCCCTTAGACCAGGTGGAACATCTGGAAGGGACCTGTTTGTTTGTACAGGGGTGTGGACAAAGGGGATTTTGTAATCCTCGGATATGATAGACCGTACCCATTTGCCTTGTGTGAGGAGTTGCCAGGCTTCTAGGTACAGTGACAATCTTCCCCCGACTGCCTCCGAAGGCGGACAGTCAGGCAGCCCCTCATGGGTGCTGAAAGGGTTTGTCAGAGAAAGATTCTCTGCTACCCTGATTTTGTGGACCTCCTCTGCCCCTCGGGCGGCATCTATTATCGTTCCCTCCTCTGCCCCTGGAGGGAAACTCGCCACGTGTGTCAGGCACGACTCCCTGGGGTTTCAGAAACCACATTTTTCCACTCTTCTGACCTTTAGGGTATGGTCTAGAGGGAGTAGAAAAACTGACTCCGACGGCACAGAGTCTTGCCTTCCTGCTCACACCTGGTAAGGGTATCCTTCACCTGTGGTCCAAACAAAGCTGAACCATCGAAGGGGGTATTGGTGAAGGATGCCTTAAAGGGGTCAGCAAAGTTACATAACCGCATCCAGGCATGTCTTCTCAAAGCCACGCTTGTACCTGCGGCCCTACTCGCCCCATCAGCTGCATAAGAAATGAGCCGCATGGAGGAGTTGACTATAGAGTTAAGGGTCGCCAGCTGGGAGTTAATCTTTTCCTGAGACCCTGGATCCTGAAGGGTATCACCCAGTTCCTTGAGAAGATCCCTTTGAAGGGCACAGATAATTCAGCGACCGCATGGAAAAGGTTGCTGAAGAAAACATCCGCTTCCTGTACCTGACCATTGTCCTAGATTCTTTATTAGGTGGATGGACAGGCACCGAAGGGTCAGCCAACTCCTTCTTAGTGGCTGCTGCCACCACCATGGCATCAACAGGGACACCCTTTGTCAGAAACTGTTTGTCAGATGGGGCTGTAATGAATTTAGTGGGCCTGCGGGGAGTTGGTTCTACTGTGTCCGGGGCTGTCCATGCCTTCCGAGCCCCCACTTCCATGAGCGGGTCGAAAGGCGGAGACACCCAGGAGGTGGAAGGGTGAGAACCAAACGCGTCCAGGTACACCGACACGTCCTCGGAAGGGTTAGGGGCAGTCCAGTTCCCCCTCTGCCTAAGGATCTCAAGGATGTTTGAAAAGGAGACATCCTCAGAGGGGGACCTTGGGGACCCTTCCAAATCCTCCAAGTCGGTGTCAGACGTGACTGACTTGGGGGAGTCAACATGTTTCCTCTTACATTTTCTCTTCCGAGGGGGCTCCTCTGAATGATCAGGGGAGGCCTTGGAAGAGGAAGATACACCCAATGGGGCGACCTGGAGCGTCTGTTCTCCATGCTTGGGGTCAGGAGGGTGGACAAAGACCGATGCAGGCACCATGGGGGGAGGAGCCAAAGGGGCCGATCGTGGAGCCGACACAGGAGTCAGCACGCTCCTCATGACCTCGTAGGCACCCCTATCAGACAGAGAAGAGGGTCCCCGTTCCGAAGAGATGTGAGCCCCTCCCGGCACCAAGAGGGATGGCTCCGAGGCCGATGTCGGGGCCGAGCTCACCTGCGCTGAGGCCCCGAGAGGGAGAACAGGGTCGGACAAGGGTCCGATGCCACTCGCCCCCTCGGAGCCGACAAGGGAGTCTCAGCGCCCAGATCCCTCCAAGGACGGAACCAATGAAGAGATCGGAGCCAACGAGGGAGCCGAAAGGTGTAGTATCGGCTCCAACGTTCTGACGATTCGAGCCCCAACGAGCTCCGGCTACGAACACAGTGGAAGAGTCAGAGGAGGAACTGTGGAAGACACAGGGATAGCCACAGTCTGTTGAAAAGGGCTGGTCAACATTTTGACCAGTGCCTGCGACTTTAGGAGCCTACTGACCACCCTCTCCAAGTCATGATCAGATAGCCTGGAGGACCGAGAGGAGTGGGACCTATGGCTCCGCTCCGATTGAAACAATGGAGACCTTGGAGCCGAACGAACGGACTCTAAAGAGGGGGGGCCTCAAACGTTTTCAGCTCAGAGAAGGCTCCGACACCAAGGTCAGAGCCGACTGAGGTCTCGAAGTGTCGGTTCCAGCCGGAACCGACGAGGAGGCAGGAGCTCCGCTCGGCGATGGCTCCGAAATGGGAGCCAACGGTTTGGCGGGCTTTAAGGATTTTCCTGATGGAGGCTTAGCCGGGGATCCCTCTGGCTTAAGTAAGCCCCTCAAAATGAGCTTGTTCCTACGCTCCTGCAGGACTCTCGGACTGAATGCATGGCAGACCGAACAAGAGTCCTGCAGGTGTAGGGGGCCCAAGCAATAAACACAAGAAGTGTGACCGTCTGTCAAAGACATCTTCTGACAGCACGAGTCACACTTCTTGAAGCCTGAGACTTTGGTATCTTTAGACATATTAAAAAAGGGATACCAAAGGGAACAGGTAACTAGTGCTTAAAACAAGGCGCGCACGCGCGCGCACACACACACACACACACACACGCACTAGGTAAAACTAACAGTAATAATAACTATAACCACACTATTACTAACAAATTTATATATATATATATATATATATATATATATATATATATATATATATATATATATATATATATATTATACAAGAACAAACTATAAGACTAAGTAAAAGTAGCTAGTAAGGCCTAACATTACCCTAAAGGGTTGGGGGGGGAACTCTGTAACAACAAAAAAACGAGTTTCTAAGTGGCATCTCAAGGGGTACACAATCTAATTAAACTAAGAGGGAAGATTATCAAAAAGTAAGAGAATATTGACAGTAAAAATACAAGAAAACATTTATACGACCTGGAGCAGGTAAAATCGCAACCTCGTAGCTGAAGCGGCAAACGAGATCTGGGTATCTGTCGCATAGCATTGTGGGATATGGGGGAGCCTCGAGCTGGTAAATAGCTCTTGAGCTTTAGTAGAAGGCCGAGTCGGAGCCAAGGATTGGCTCTGAACCCATCCAGCAGGAATGAAGGCGAGATAGACAACTTAACATTAAACGGCAAGATTTAACAACTTCACATTATTGCTTTGCTGTGACAAGCCTTTCCACAGAAAGTGCCACTATGAGCAAGTAATCAAAGTAAGGAAAGATTCTTATCCCTAATAAGAGTAAGTGAGCTGTGAATGGAGCCATGCATTTGGTGAACTGGGGGGGGGAGCTGTGGTGAGACTGAATGGCAGGGCTCTGAACTTATAACGATTGATTCCCACATGAAAGAGTAGGAATCTCTTGTATGACTTGGCTATGTTAATGTGCAGACATGCATCCTGGGCATTCAAAGTGCACATTCAATTTTCTGTCTGTAGTCAAAGTGGGATGGACTGTACCATGACCATCTGAACTGACTCTTTCATTACATATTGATTCAAATGACTGAGCTCAAGAATTAGTGTGAGGTCCTGTGTGTTTTTTAGCCCCAAGAAGAATTTGGTAAAACCAAGATTCTTTCTTATCTAATGGGACCTATAAGATGACTGTTTCTTGGAGGAGGTTTTGATCTTCGGCTGCTTTCCTTTTGCAGTGTGGAACGGTCAGAGGATGAGATGATATATTTGTGGGCACTTCCAAAAAATGAAATAAAAAAGCCTCTTGATAAAACTTTCCTTACCAACTTATCAGATGTGATGGCCCACATCACTGGAAAATATAGGGAAAGAAGACCCCTGACTGTCCCCAGAGCAAAACAGTCAGGCAGCACTTCAGAATTCACAGGGGTGAAATCCCTGAAAGAATCCCCAGTGACCCTTTTGTATGAGACCACCTCTTTCAGACAGTGGCTTGACGGGAAGTCCCCTCTACCCAGGAAACTTCTGTCCTGCTGTTTTCTGTTCTGGGAGTGCTGGAACATATGAAACCATAGGTTCTTAGTCCCTTAATGATTCGTCTATAAAGTTCCGTGAGGGGCTGCAAACTTTACCCTGACAGCTGTGAGCATTTTTGCTCTCCTACTCACAATACAACAGCTTCTCCTTAACTTGTTCTCTGAAGAAGGGGTGCCATCAAAAGGGGAATTGCTGAATGCCACCTTAAAGTGACCCAAAAAATCTGATGGGTACAGCCAGGCCTGTCTTCTCATCGCTAAGCTTGAAATGGCCACCCTAGTTGCTCCATTCTTGACACTGTGTATTACATTTTATTTATTTTTATTTTATTTATCCTTTGTTGACCTGATTAGTCCAACTAGGCTAGTAGCCTCTTTTCAGGGGAGACCCACAGTGATATAATACCAGAGGAAATTTGGACTAGGCATCGGAGAACTTTCTCTGTTTTCAACAGATGCGGTGGGATCTTTTACATCCACCTGAGCTACGGCCAACTCATGCAGATGGGACCTTAGTTTAACTTCTCTTCTAAGTATGACCAATGAGGAGATGGTGCTCATTGTTCCTACTTTGATGTTCAATTGTGACCTTAGTTCACCCACAGGCAACAGTTTCAGAGTATCAGCTGCTTTCTCCATTGTATCCCTCTGAAATCTAACCATGTGCACCTTATATTCAGGTCTGAAGAGAATGTACTGGATGGATACACCCAGTTTCCTAATCTATCAATCATCCTGGACTATTTGTTGTTTGAATGAATAGCCTTGGTCCCCTATGGGACATCTTTCTTGGTGACTGCTGTTACCACTGTGGAGTCCATAAGTGGCCCCTTGCTCTGCTGCTGCCTGTATTTGGCAGTCTGCACCAATCTGTCTGGCTTTCTGGATATTGGTTCAGCCACATCTGCTTCTTTCCAAGCCTTACAACAAACTATGTCTACCAGTTTGTGTGGTGAGGAACTACCCAAGCTGATGGAGGAGACTTGTGTACCTACTGCAAGATCTATTCCTCTGGTGAGATGAGATCTGTGGGCCAGGATCCCTTCTGTCATATTTCTAGGATGTCATTAAATTAAGCATCTTTTGGAAAGGACTTGAGAGAAACCTCCCCTCCATCAAGATCTGTCTGCAGTGAGGGGACTGTGGAGTAACATCTAGGTGTTTCCTCTTACACCTCATCTTGCAAGTGGCAGTTTCTGGTAACATACTGATAAATGTTCTGATAAGGAATACCTGTCATGGTACAGTACATTGTGTATGTGCAGTTACTTGCAGCCTAGCATGAAGTCAAGCACACTAGAAAGGCATAAGAGGAAAGATCCAGCTAGTGTTCATACCTCTAATAGAGACTGGTAACATGGTTAATTGAGGAAAGGCGCTGGTAATAGCAACAAGTGTGAATCACAGCCACAGCTGTCCAGAAGTCATAAACTGTTTCTGAAAGACCCTACTTCGGTAGAAGGGGTAATTATATCAGTGAGCTTAAATCATAACCACAGTTTTCAAAAGATGCCAGACTCTAAGGAAAGGGAGATGGACAGGATCACAAAGAGCTCTCATATACCACCTTAAAAAAATCTGAGTGAGGTAGCCAAGGAGAAAAGTACAGTTTTGTACCTACCATAAATGTAGATGTCTGATAGGTATGCATCTGCAGTCATAACATATGGGTTGTCCTGCCTCAGGCAGCCCTTCGGTCGGCCAGATTCCAAAGTCTGGGTCTGGCCTCGGCTGATGTCGCACTTTCCCCGACGTCACAGCTTCTGGGGTATAAAGGCATCAGCCGACGCCATTTTCCTCAGTGTTTCTTACCCAGATGCCAGGTGCCCTCTAGGAAGGCTAAATTTGGATAAATGTAGAATGTTCCAAACAGTAGCAATATAAATATATATATATGTACATATATACAAACCAACAAATACACCATAATAGATTCCCCCAGCTAGCTGAAAGAGGGGTAAGCACCCTAGGAATACCACAGAGGGGAAGGAGGGTGGGTAATCCTGACTGCAGATGCATACCTATCGGACATCTACATTTATGGTAGGTACAAAACTGTACTATGTCCTTCAAGGATGCATCTGCAGTCATAACATATGGGTAGAATACCATAGCCAAACTGGGGGAGGAGGTACTAAGATAAGGATGGTGTAGTTAAGATCCCCTGTAAAACTGCAGTTGCAAAGCCTGCTCGGGATCTGGAGTATAAAGGTAGATTGTAATGCTTGGCAAATGTATGCACGGAGCTCCAAGTAGCAGCTTCTAAAATGTCCTTGGTAGCCACCCCTCGTAGGAAAGCTGTAGTGGTGGCTGTGGCCCTTGTGGAATGAGGCCTGATATTTTCTGGAGCTGTCTTTCCATGAAAAGAGTAGCAAAAAAGAATGCAATTTCCTATCCATTTTGAAATTGTCTGCTTGGAAATTGCTTTTCCTTGCACCCCAGTTGCATAGGCTACAAAAAGTTGGTCAGTTTTTCTGCTGGTTTTAGTTCTGTCCAGATAGTAGCATAGTTGTCTGTGTATATCCAAGGTGTGCAAGAGTTTTCTCCTTTGTTCTGTGGGTTAGGGAAGAACGTAGGCAAATGAATAGCTTGGTTCAAGGATACCCTGGATACCACCTTTGGCATGAAAGTAGGATTGGTTCTCAGAGACACTCTATCCTGGTGAAAATTAAGGAAAGGCTGCACTGCCATTAATGCCTGCAACTCGGATACTCTTCTTGCTGAGGTGATTGCCAGAAGTAAAGCAGTTTTCCAAGATAAAAACTGTAAGTCTGCTGATGCTGCTGGTTCAAAAGGAGGTAGTGTCAATTTTTCTAGCACAAAATTGAGATTTCATGCAGGTAGAGGGGGTCTCCTTGGAGGTTTAACATTTTGATCCCTCTCAAAATTGTCTGAGTAGAGTGAGAGAAGATAGGAGGATCCATACTGTATTCTGCTGAAATTGCTGAAGCATGAATCTTAATGGAAGAGTAAGACAGGCCATTGTGGAACAATTCTGCTAAGTATTCTAGGATGTGTGCTAGGTTTGCCACTGTGACATCTGTGCCCTTTGATGTGCTCCAAATGAGGAATCTCTTCCATTTAGCTGAGTATGTCTTCCTTGTGGAGGGTCTGCGAACCTCCAGGATAATGCCCTTGACCCTCTGAGATAAAACAGTTTGGTTTGGTTTTAAGCAATTTTCCAGGCAGTTAGTTGCAGTGTTTTCAAGTTTGGATGCAGGGTCTTGAAATTGTTCTGCGTTAGAAGAAGAGGCCAAAGGGGTAGAGGCCATGAGTTCGCCTGATACATGTTTCTCAGAAGCGGATACCAGTGTTGTCTTGGCCAGTCTGGAGCTATTAGTATCACCTTTGGCTGTTCCTCCCTGATCTTCAGTAGAACCTTGTACATCAATGTGGGAATGCATACACTATTAGGGCATTCCAGCTGAAAGAGAGAGTCCACCTCCAGGCTTGTGGGTGGTATGTCCTGAGCAGAATTTCTTCAGTTGGTGGTTGAGAGGGTCGAACAGATCTATCTCTGGCAATCCCCATTTCTTTGTTATGAGTTTGAAGATGTCCGGATGCAGCATCCATTCGTGAGCATCCGTGGTAGTCCTGCTTAAGCTGTCTGCTAGTGAATTCTCTTTTCCTGGTACAAATATGGCCTGCAGCTGGATACTGAGATTCAGGCCTAAGTTCCACAGATCCATTGCCATCCGGCATAGAGGGTAGGGGTGCGTGCCTCCCTGTTTGTTTATGTACCACATGACCGTGGTGTTGTCTGTCCCATCAGCAGATGTCCTTGCTGGAGGAATGGTTTGAATGCCCCGATTGCATGTTTCACTGCCAGCATCTCCTTTTGGTTTATGTGCAAGTTTAGCTGTCCTTGAAGCCATAGTCCTTGGATACATTTGTCCTCCATGTGTGCTCCCCATCCTAGGTCTGAGGCGTCCATGGTGATGGTCTGCCTTGGTTTTGGTTTGTTGAAAGGCAACCCTCTGTTGGACTGGCAGGCCTGAGCCCACCACAGGAATTCCTTTGAAGGCATGGAATGATTGGTATCATGGTTTCTAGACTGTGTCTGTGTTGAGACCATACATTCCTTAGGTACCATTGTAATTTCCTCATATGCAGCCTGGCATGTGGGATCAAGATTATGCAGGATGCCATGAAACCCAGGGCCTGCAGGACTTTCCTTGCAGTAAGCTGAGTTTGTCTTGTCAAAGTCATGAAGTAATCTGGAAGTTGTTTTGTTTTTTCTTCTGTGAGAAAAGCCATCTTAGTTATTGTGTCCAGATCCGCACCCAAAAGGTTATCCTTTGGGATGGCACTAGTCTTGATTTTGGATGTTGACTGTGTATCCCAAGGCCTGTAGCAGGTGTGTGACATAGGCCAAATCCTTTATCAATTTGTCTTGTTGTCCGCTTGTATTAGGCAGTCGTCCAGGTATGGGTAGATTTGAATTCCTGAAGTCTGCAATGAGCAACTACTGATGCCAGGCATTTCGTGAATACTCTGGGCGCAGTAGATAAGCCAAAGGGCAATGCTGAGAATTGATAATGCTCTGATCCTGCAAGAAATCTGAGGTGTCTTCTGCAATCTGGTCGGATAGGGACGTGCAGGTATGCCTCCTTGAGATCTAGAGTCACCAGCCAAAACTCCTTGCCCAATATGGGAAGAAGTTGCTGTAGGGTCAACATTTTGAGATATGTGTTCAGTGCGGACAAGTCGAGAATAGGCCTCCATTGGTTTTCTTTTCTTGGTACAAGGAATAGTCTGGAGTAAAATCCTTGGCCTTGTTCCATAGATGGTACCCTTTCTATCGCTTTCATCTGAAGTAAATTTTTGATTTGTCTTAAAGCCTCTGGCTTCTGGTTTGGTGGTAGGTTTGGCATTCTGCTCCTTTTTGGTAAAGTGTGGAAGAGAAACCTGTATCCTTTGTCTATTGTTTGCAATGTCCATGTGTCCTTTGTAATGCAATGCCAGTTTTTTGAGAATAAAGCCAGCTTTCCACCCAAAGGAGCTTCCAGTTGTTCCCTGGTAGGCGGAATCAGAGTCAAGTCTTTGTGTCTGTACTGTGGTAGTGGTCGTAGTTGCAGTTGTGGCACTACTCCTCTGGTTGGCAGGCTGCCACTGACGGCCCCTATAGGCACCCTTTGATTGACCTCTGCCTCGAGGGCGTCTCCTCTGGGCTCTGGAGGTGTCTGGAAAGGACCAATTCTTGGAAGGCCAGTTTCTGCTGAACCTCGGAGGTTGGACCTGTAGAAATTCCTTTACTGTTTGCACAGATTTGGCTTTTTCTTCCACTTTCTTTAGAATCTCCTGTGCAGGGGAGCCAAATAAACTTTGTTTCTCCATTGGAGCATCTAGAAGCTTAGCCTTGACATGGTCTGGCAGGGATTGCTCTTTTAGCCAGGCATGCCTAATTACTGCCCCAGTCATAGCTGATCTAAATGAAGCCTCCAGTGCATCATAGCCACATTTTAAGAAATGATTACTGAACTGCTGAGAGTTGTGTACCAAATCCTGAAGGGATTTACGGTCTAAAGGTTCTGGAGAAGAAAGCTTCTTATTCAGCTGATCTAACAAATATTCTAGGTACTGTATCATATGAAATTGACAGTTTAGTGCCCTGGCAGAAAGAGTAGCAGATGTATAAACCTTTTTACCCCATCTCTCTAATGCTCTAGACTCTCTTTCAGAGGGTAGGGGATTTTTGGCAGTGGCAGCTGCAATACCTTTTGGGCCCTGTGAAATAGTTTCTGGGTCTGCAGCATGGGCTTTATACAGGTGGAAGAGAGAATCCAAGACCCTGTAATATCTGTCAGGTTTGGCAGGGGCCAGGGGAAGAGAATCAGGTGCAGAACTAACATCATTATACACATCATCAATTACAGTTAGCACTGGTATGGCTAAGGGCCTATGCTGGGGCAAATGTAAAAGGTCCTTAGTCTTTTCTAGAATCAGAAAAATCCTGGCCCTGCCATTGAAAGTGTTCCTCCAGCATCTGAATCCTCATAAGGAGAATAGGCCCTTCCTGGTGGTCTGACAAATCAGATCCATCCGTGGAGTAATCAGAGGAGAGAGAATCAAAGGGTTCAGTCCTACGCCTTTTGTCTGGTGGAGGTTGTGAGGCCCTGTCTGGGTGAGGTTGGGAACCCCTAATCAAGGATATAAGGTCCGCAGCAAGACTGAGAATCTGAGAACTTGAGGAAGGCCTCTGAGAAGTAGATTTGGCAGGTAAAGCTTTTGAAAGTTTGGCAGCTTTAGCCCTGGAGAAGGCCTTAATAGACATAGAAGCTGGGGGCCTAGCTGCCCCACGTGCAGGAGTAGAAATGTCCAATGGAATGGTGTCAGACAAATCTCGAGCGCTAGCTTCGGTAGGGATTTCTGAAGCCGACTCAGCCGGGCCCTCTCTGGCCTCGGTTGTCGGAGGTATGGTTTCTGTCGTAGTAAGAACCGAGGGCTCGGTTTCAGCTGAAACCGAGACACTCGCGGTAGGCCTAGCCGTGGTTTCAGCCGAAACCGCGGGCCGCGAGTGTCGGTCCTTTTCCTTGCGTTTTTTGGCCAAATGCGTAGTTGGAGTCTCCGACAGCATTTTATATGCAAAAGTGGATCCGAAAAATTCTTCTGCAAACTCCGACCGACGTCTAGGAGTCCGTCGGTTGAAGGAGGCACAGGCTAAACAAGCTGATACATCGTGGTCTGGGCCTAAGCAAGGAAGGCAGTAAGAATGGAAATCCTTATGAGGTATTTGTTTCCCACAAGTTAAACAATTATTTACTTTGTCTGACATCGGCTGAGGCAAGAAAAAGTCCCCAACGGGGTACTTAGCTTTTTGAAGTCTTCGGTAGCTGAAATCTCTGGATCTGACCGACCGGCACTTGCGAACAGCTTCTGCTCGGCACCGCGGCAAGAAAGACTGGGGAAAATGGCGTCGGCTGATGCCTTTATACCCCAGAAGCTATGACGTCGGGGAAAGTGCGACATCAGCCGAGGCCAGACCCAGACTTTGGAATCCGGCCGACCGAAGGGCTGCCTGAGGCAGGAAAACCCATATGTTATGACTGCAGATGCATCCTTGAAGGACATCTGCACTCTGACAGGTAAAGGGAGTCTAGATACTGAGACAAGGAACTTTTGTACATGCACCAGATACCTGTATGGGGGGCTAGAGGGAAAGATAACAGAGCAGCTGTTAATCCCAGGCTACCATCAGGTACTTCCAGCCATAGACCACAATATTACATTTACAGTCAACCTAAACATAAAGCATGCAAAGTGGAAGCTTGGAAAAAAAATTATTGGGCATGTAATACAAAATGTGAAAAGGTACTGGAAGACATGTGAATTGTGCCAAAAGACTGGCAAGGCAGGAAATAAAGTTAAGGTCGCTTGGTTCATAGGTTTATAGGTGTTTACTAGGCTAACAACCACAAGGGCCCTTTTAAGCCTAGCCATGCATCCCAAACCTCTGACACCCTTGATAAGTGTAAGCATGGGCCTGGGAGACAAAACATTTACAGGTTACCTGTGTCCATTAGATACATAGGTGGCAAACTAGGGATGTATTTCTAGTTTCCCATCCAACTGTCCAAGTTGCACTTGAACTGGGCTAGGTAGGAACTCTGCTTCACATGGATGGGGAGTCTGTCTCCCAGTCTCTGGGATACATACCTATCTCTCCAGCAGGTCCTATTTATACCACAGCAAGGTTTAGTCTTTAGAATGGGTAATTCTGGTGCTGTTTATTTTGCGGATATGCAGGTGGTTCATCAGAGTGTGGTCTGACAATGCCCTGTATGCCAGGCGTAGATCTCCCATTAAATGCTTGTAGGAGGCAGAATACAGGAAGAGGGCCTTGAGGCACGCTGCATAGGACAGATTACATATTCTTTTAGTGAGGAACCCCTGTGGACATTCCAGTTGTTGGATACTCCTGATTAGGTACATACCAAAGGGGATATTATACTCAGTGATAGGTCTGATAAATGCTGAATAGAGTAGAACAATGACTTCCTTGGGCTTAGATGCCATATCGTTGTTTATAAGTTGTGCAATATAGAATGATTTCCTCTCCACTGTAGACACATGATGATCAAAGGCTAGATTACTATCAGTGTGTGTGTCCCTAGTCCCTGACTGGGTCAATTCTGAGGTGTGTTGTCAATATAATAGTTACCAGGGATGGATGACTTCCCAAAGGATATTATTATGCATTTCTTGGCATTTTTAGTCCATAGGATCATTAAAAGTTACTAGGCTATTGTCCATAAGGTCCTTATAAGCCTAGACAAGAATTTAGCCCCTGTTTAGACAAGTCAGCACCCAAAGCCTCTGTCCAGCAGGGACACAGGTGGAATCCCAGAGGTGCATTTTCTGTTTCCCATAAAGTTATTCGGATTGCGCTTAAAAAGGGATAATGAGGTACTCTGCTTGATGTGGACAGGGAGTCTATTCCACAGATGGGGGAGTCTCTGGGACAGAAATCTGTCCCAACAACTCCTGTTGATGTCACAGACCAGGCTGTGGTTGCTCATGTGGGTTACTTGAGTGGAGCTTGATTTCCGGATATGCAGCAGTCCCATCAAGGTGGGGTCTGAGATTGCATTGTTTGCCAGACAGAGGTTACCTCCGAGGAGTATGTATGAAACTGAGTAGAGGGACAGGGCTTTCAGTCTATCTTTGTAGGGTAGATGTTTGAGGCCCTGGATTCTCTTGGTATGGAACCTCAGTGGTCTTTCCAGCTGCTGCATTTGCAGGTACATCCTGAAAGGCGTTGTACAAAATAATTGGCCTTATAAGGGAAGAATGTAGAGATGTTATGACCTCCTTGTCCCTGGATGAGATCCCTTACTTATGAGGTGGCCCATGTAGAAAGCCTTCTGTATAATGGAAGCAACATTATAGGTTCATACCAGGCTATCTGCCCTAGGGCATTTATAAGCCTAGCCTGAGTGTGTTTGGCTTTCGCCACCCATTTAAATTAATTTTGCTATGCCCTTTTCGAGGTTAGTATACTGTGCCTCTAACAGTGACACAGAAGTGATACCGGGGTAAACCTACGATCTCCCATCCATTCATCAAGATTCCTCTTGAAGAGAGTCAATGAGGGAATCTGCCTAACCTGGACTGGGATTTTATTCCAGAGTGAAGGGAGCCTCTGAGTTATGAATCTGTCCCTCCAGCATGTCCTATTTATTTCAGTGCTGAGGTTCAAGTCTCTTGAGCGCGTAGCTCGATGGGATTTGGATTTTCTGATGTGCAGCATGTCCATTAATGCCGGGTTGGTAATGGCTTTATCGCCAGGCACAGATCGCCTCTGAGCAGGCAGTATGCCACTGAGTAGAGCTGGAGTTTCTTTAACCGGGCAGCATATGGCATCTGTTTGAGCCCTTTGATCCTCTTGGTCAGGTACTTTTGGGGTCTTTCCAGTTGCTGGAGATGTCTGGTAAGGTACATCCCAAAAGGGGCATTGTACTCAATTATGGGCTTGATGAGGGATGAGTAAAGAGGCACGATGACCTCCCCTGATCTAGATGTGAATCCCTTCATGATTAGGTGGGCTATATAAAATGTTTTTCTAACCACTTTGTCCATGTGGTTGTCAAATGAGAGATTGCTATCAACTTGGGTCCCCAGGTCCCTAATTACTTCTTCTGTACTTAATGGATTACGACCTATGTGGTAATTTGTGGGCACTTTGTTTTTGCCAAAGGGGACGACTATACACTATTTGGCATTTAGCTTGAGGCCATGGCTCTGGCACGAGTTGTCTGTTTCTATGAGGCCCTTTTGGAGGATGCTTGTGTCGGCTGGAGAGTCGATTATGGTGCCCAGTTTGCAGTCATCTGTGAACTTGGTCAGCCACAGTCCTTCCGTGTTGGCCTGTACCTCCGAAATATATACCGAACAAGAGAGGTCTCAGGACTGAGCCTTGTGGGATGCCACTTGTAACTGGTTTGGAGTCTGACATGGCTCCAGCAATTCTAACCATGTGGGTTCTGTCCTTGAGCAAGTTTGCAACCCATCTAGTGACATAGGGGTTTATATTTAAGCTGGTGAGCTTATCTATAATGCCCGAGTGGGTATTGTATCGAAGGCATTATGAGGTCCAGGTAGGCTGTGTGGACCACCTTCCCCTCGTCAATGGCCTTGGTGACTGTTTCAAAGAAATCGACCAGGTTTAAGAGGCAGGATCTGCCCTTAACAAAGCCGAACTGGGTAGGATCCAGTGTCTGTAGGTCCCCAATATCTTTATTTATGAGATCCATGATGATTCTTTCCATAGCTTTGCAGACCAAGCTAGTCAGGTTTATGGGGCGATAGTTTCCAGGATCTGTTGAGGCACCACCTTTGTGGAGAGGGACCACTGTTGCTGAACGCCACTCTTTGGGTACATATCCTGTAGTAAGGCTGAGATTGAACTGTAGTTTTATTTTTGGGTTTAGCTCTTCTTGGATTTCATGTAGGATGCAGCCCCGGACACAGTCTGGTCCCATTGATGCTATGTTTTTTGCTTTGGAGAGGGCGGCTCTTACCTGAGCATCTGAGATGTCAGGGGGGCAGCACTCTGCTGGGATAGATATTTGCCTTTTTGGTGGGGGGGGGAGTTTGTGCTGAACCTGTCAACTAGGATGTTGGCAATGTCTGTGGGTTTGGTGTATTTTTTGTAATTTTGGACTAATTCTGAGCGTATCTGGGAATTCCCACCCAGGTTCCTAACATAACTAAAGAAAGCCTTGTGATTATCCTTATTGTCTTGTGCAATTTTTCTCGAAGCTGGCTTTAGATGATTTTATGAGTGCCCGTAGTTTTTGCTAATACTGATCAGAGATGCCTTCCCTTTTTGGGATTTTGCTCTATCATGTAGTAGCTTCCTCCTTCTATTGTATAGTTTGTTTATGGCTGGGGTCCACCAGACAGGATGTCTGCCCTTGGAGGATTGGGTCTTGGTTTTATTTGGGATTGTGATGATCCATGCATTCCTGAAGGTGTTCATAGAATGCGTTTATAAAGGATTCTCTTGGTCTGGGCCGTATTTTCCACAGGTCCGGGGACTTTGAAGGATTCCACCTCGGTTTTGAGGAGTGTGAAATTTACTTTAGAAGTTTTTCACTGTGGTTTTCTGGGCAGGGGGTGGGGTCAGGGTGTGAATATCCAGTGAGATTAGTTTATGGTCTGATCTTACCAGTGAGGGATACACTTCTGGTCTGGAGCATAGAGTCCCCATGTTGGTGATGATCAGGTCCAGTATGTTTTCCTCTTGTGGGAGTGGTAACAAGTTGTTCCACAGCATTTGAGTTTATAAATTCTAGGAACCTTTGGGCTAGGGTGTTGGAGCTAGAGTAATGCTCCCAGTCTATGTTTGGGTAGCTGAAGTTGCCCAATATAATGGTGTTTGGAGAGACCTTCATATTTTCCAGTGTTCTCAGGAAGGCCGAGTGGAGTTCCTGGGTTTGGGAGGGTGGTCTGTAGCAGGCTATAAACTGGAAGGCTGTTTTACCCACTGTTAGTTGTACATGGATAGTCTGTTGCTTTGTGCTGTGCCACCAACCTGGAGGTGTGGGTATCTTTGACGAATATTGATACTCCCTCCTTGTGGTTCGTCCAAGTTTTGGGACCTAAAAGCATGGTATGAGGTATAACCTGGTAGTGATGGGGTGCTCGAGCCTTGAACCAGGTTTCTGTTACTGCACAGATATCGATGTTCTCCATGCTAAGGAGAGTTTCGAGTGCATGCATCTTGAGGTTTAGACTTCATGTTGAGTAGCATTACTCTTAGTTTCTATCCTTGTGATACCTATGGAGGTGGGTTTGTCTTTTGAGCCTTGCCTAAAAAAGGCACTATGGGGTAGCAAGAGCCTTTTCCAATATCCAAAAGCCCAGGGTGACAGGTGCAAGCCGTCCCTAGCTGCATCGTTTGTTGAGCATGTCATCCCAGGCTGACAGGCATTGATCCCTTTGAATGACACCAATACTTAAGCCAAATGTTGAAATTGATCATCTTGTCTTCATATTGTGGCATCATTCTGGTGAGGGTAAGATGCTACTCAAGGTCAGGGTCATACGGCCTGGGCTACATGCTCAGAGAGCTCCTCTATGTCTCTTTTCATGTAGTCCAGGGAGGTACATCTCAGGTCATTCACACCAGCATGGACAATGACTGAGTCATATTTGTACTTGCCTTGGAGTGACCCGAGTGCTTGTGTTATGTGGCGGATCCTAGCTCCGACAGGCAGCTCACCGCTACCTTCTCCTTGTTCAGCCTGGTGAGCGGGACGTCAGTGTGTCTGACGATAGAGTCACCTATTACAAGTGTATCAAGTGTTTTGTTTAGCCATAAGGGCTGTGACTGTTCGCACACTGGCTTTGTGAGCTATGTGTTGCGTGTTTGTTTTGGGGTAGCAGTTGCTTGGATGTCTGCTTTGGAGGTCTCTGCTGCTTAGTCAGATTTTTATTTAGAGCCTCCGAGTATGTTTTGTGTGTTTATGTGTTTGGTTTGCTGTTGTGGTAGGTCTATGTGAGACTGGAATTTTAGTGAGTGTGGTTTCCTTCTCCTCCTGACTGGTTACGCCAGTACTGAGTTGAGAGCTTAGCCTCCAGTTTGGCTATATGGTTGCATCTCTCACGTGTTGGAATTTGTTGGGAGGAGGAGAGGGTTGTCTGTGTACATGAGGCAGTTGTAACATTGCCTCAGGATTCCTAGATACACCAGCTGGACCAGAGAGAGATTGACAACTGACCTTGGACATGCTAGAACAGTATTGGGAATTCCTTTATAATTGAGCCTTGCCTAAAAAAGGCACTATGGGGGTAGCAAGAGCCTTTCCAATATCCAAAAGCCCAGGGGTGACAGGTGCAAGCCGCCCTAGCGAAGCATCGTGGCTTGTTGAGCATGTCATCCCAGGCTGACAGGCATTGATCCTTTGAATGACACCAATGCACTTAAGCCAAATGTTGAAATTGATCATCTTGTCTTCATATTGTGGCATCATTCTTGGTGAGGGTAAGATGCTACTCAAGGTCAGGGTCATACCGCCTGGGCTACATGCTCAGAGAGCTCCTCTATGTCTCTTTTCATGTAGTCCAGGAGGTACATCTCAGGTCATTCACACCAGCATGGACAATGACTGAGTCATATTTGTACTTGCCTTGGAGTGACCCGAGTGCTTGTGTTATGTGGATCCTAGCTCCGACAGGCAGCTCACCGTTACCTTCTCCTTGTTCAGCCTGGTGAGCGGACGCCAGTGTGTCTGACGATAGAGTCACCTATTACAAGTGTATCAAGTGTTTTGTTTAGCCATAAGGGCTGTGACTGTTCGGCACACTGGCTTTGTGAGCTATGTGTTGCACGTGTTTTGTTTTGGGTAGCAGTTGCTTGGGTGTCTTCTTTGGAGGTCTCTGCTGCTTAGGTAGATTTTTATTTAGAGCCTCCATGTATGTTTTTGTGTGTTTATGTGTTTGGTTTGCTATCGTGGTAGGTCTCTGTGAGACTGGAATTTTAGTGAGTGTGGTTTCCTTCTCCTGACTGGTTACGCCAGTACTGAGTTGAGAGAGCTTAGCCTCCAGTTTGGCTATATGGTTGCATCTCTCACGTGTTGGAATTTGTTGGGAGGAGGAGAGGGGTTATCTGTGTGCATGAGGCAGTTGTAACATTGCCTCAAGATTCCCAGCTGGACTGGAGAGGAGATTGACAACTGACCTTTAGACATGCTAGAATAGTATTGGGAATTTCTTTATAATTGAAAAAAGGGCCAATGGGGAACAAGGTACTAAGGGGAGTTTGTGAGGGTGTAGTGCTTTTAATTTTTTAGTGCTGACTTATATAATTGCTTTAGTAAGCAAGTGCCAGGTAACTTAAATGCAATGTGTTACAGGTAACTTAAATGCAAAAATGACAAACAGTAACCTTCTTTCAAGTGAAACAAGGAAATAAGTACAGTAAGCAATGCAGATATCACTAGGGATCCACAGAAGCTCTGAAAAGCCACGTTTTAGGTGGAATTAGCGTTTCAGGGAAATAATAAGCAAACAAACAACAAGCATACAAACAAAGCTAGATTCAGCAGGCCTGGATCTAGTCTATGCAACAGCAAACAACGTGTACCAGTTTCAGTAAGAAACATTTCAAATATGCAGGCACTATAAGCCTTTAACCAGAAATTCCCAGCTCAGAAGGGCAGAGTCCAGCCTCTCCTCCCACAAGAGTGCAGACCATGAACCTTCTTAATGTAAAATAACTGGCCTGAAGCCCAAGTGCTTAAACCAGAACTAATACACTTTTAGAATAACAGACACTGAGCCCTCAATCAGCAGTTCCCAACTTAGAAGGATGTAAGCTATCTGTCCTGCCACCAAAGTACAGGCCACAAACTTTCCTAATGTAAAACAACTGGTCTGAAGCTCAAGTGCTTAATCCAAAAGACTTAGAATGATAGCTACACTTTAATCAAGTTACTACCAAGCAATAATAAATACAATTGAATACTTTAAAGAATGCCTGGATTAGTGCTCAAGTTATGCAAATAAAAGCTAGATTCAGCAGGCCTGGATCTAGTCTATGCTACAGCAAACAAGGTGTACCAATTTCAGTAAGAAGCAGTTCAAATATGCATGCACTATAAGCCTTTAACCAGAAATTCCCAGCTCAGAAGGGCAGAGTCCAGCCTCTCCTCCCACAAGAGTGCAGACCACAAACCCTCTTAATGTAAAATAACTGGCCTGAAGCCTAAGTTCTTAAACCAGAATTAATACACTCTTAGAATAACAGACACTGAGCCCTCAATCAGCAGTTCCCAACTTAGGATGTAAGCTACCTGTTCTGCCACTACAGTGCAGACCACAAACCTTCTTAATGTAAAACAACTGGTCTGAAGCCCAAGTGCTTAAACTAAAAGGCTTAGAATGAGTTACACCAAGCAGTAATAAATACAATTGAGTACTTTTAAGATGACGCAAAAGCAAAATAAAGTAGGAAGAAACACAAATACAGTAAAAGCAGATAATTTTTTTTTTCACAACTGAACTTCTTAGGTAACAGAAGGTTGAAACCTGAGACAGCTTTTAAGAAAGACATCTCAAAAGAACCAATGAGGTGCTTAGTCTAAGCTGTAGACCAGGTGACCTCAGTCAGCCAATGACCTCAAACAATTCTCTCACTGAAACGCCTGATGGCTTTGGCTAAACCAAGATGTCACTGAATATGTGCTCAGACACACAGCCTCCACAAACACTAGGCCCAAATACAAGCCTGAATATGGAAATGCTACAAATATCCCCACTACTTAGAACAAACTTCAGAAATGTTTCTCACAACTGAAAAGCAGCAATGAGCCTTTAAATGAAAGTTTTAAACAGCTAAAGGAGCCTCTAGAAAAAAGTTTAACTGCAACAAGTTATCAGAAACAAACAACCCAACAGATGCTTAATTATATTCTGGCAAATATGGATAAACAATTTCCTACAGTTTCTCCTGCCAGCGTGGTTGATATGGGCATCCTGAGACAGTGTAGCAACTGCCTGATGTACATGGACAATCATCTACTACTACCACTTAGGGATACAATTTGTGAAAATGCAATTACATTAAGAACCTAGAGTCTATGCTCTCTCCCTCACAAACCAGTATATCTGGCACTGAGAAGGTTGTCAACACAATCACTACACCTCAAACACCACCCAAAACTACACAGCACACATCCACATATGTGAAAGTTCTCCACAAAAACAAACCCAAAGGAGACCTCAGAGGCAAAAACACATGTGAACTCCACAACCCTCCACACATAGTCCACACACCACTAAGTCCTAACCATAAACCCAACATATCAGTCATAGGAGACTCCATTGCGAGACACAGATGTGCCTCTCAACAGGCTGGATAAGGGGAAATTCATGGCTAGTTGTTTGCCAGGTGCCAGAATCCACTACATCTCACACACACATTCAAGTCTCTCAACAACAGGTACCTTTATGACTCTATCATAGTCCATGTTGGTGTGAATGATGTGAGACATACTTTCCTGACCTAAATGAAGAGAGACATGACTGAGCTCACTGAATATGTATCCCAGGCAGGTATGTCCCTAGCCTTAAGCAGCATTCTACCGTCACCCAGAATTATGCCACAATATAAACAGAAAATGATTGACTAACAATTGGCATAGCTTCTGGTGTCATTCCAGGGAGATCCACTACTTGACAGACTGGGAAGATATGATCAACAGACCATGATGCTTTGCAAAAGATGGCTTGCATCTGTCTCATTTGGGCTTCAGGCTTCTGGCAAATGCCCTTGCCTCCCCATAGTGCCTTTTTTAGAAAAAGACATGAGGTCAATACTTCCAACATAAAAATTTCAACAAAACACAAATTAAAAGTCATGCTGCTAAATGCTAGGAGTCTAAACATGAAACTGCACCTATTGCAAACATTCTTAACCTTGGAAGATGCTGATATTTGTGCAGTCACAGAAACCTGGTTCAAAGCTATGGAGACCACCCCAGCCTTATCTGGTTACTCGTCTTATCATACATTCAAACCCCAAACTGTGGGCAGCAAAGCCAAAGGAAGTGGAGTTTCAATATATATTAAAGACACACAAACCTCCAGGCTGGTCAAACAGTATGACGTACAGGAGACACACCAGGTGCAGTTAACCACTGACAAGACCCCTATTCAAATCATGGCTAGCAACATGCCCCCAAATTTGATTCAAGATGCCCACTTCAGCTATCTGGACCTCTTTGAATTTATCAAGATTCAACCCTTTAACTACCTAACCATAGACTGGAAAAAAACTACTCATGTCAGAACACAAATGCCCAGAGATTCCTTGATTTTATCAATACAAATGCCTTGGAACAGCTAGTAGATATCCCCACATGAGGTGATAATATCTTTGACTTGGCATTAACCAACATGAGGAACAACTGCAACACCCCTACAGTATCATCCTCCCTAGTAAGATCTGACCATAAAGTGGTCACTATCTCCCTGCCCCCCAGCTATGGTCAAACAATAAAAGTACAGTTTTGTACCTACCATAAATGTAGATGTTCGAGTGTCTTCACTGCTGCAGTCATTACACTTGGGTTATCCTGCCATCAGGCGGGTCCGCAGTTGGCCTGAGTTCCAAAGTCTTGGTCCGGCGTCGGTTGCTGTCACCTCTTCCCTGATGTCAGTGTGCCAGGGGTATATAAGAAGCAGCCAACGCCATTTTCTTCAGTTTTTCTTGCCCCAGATGTCAGGTGCCCCCAAGAACGGTAGGCAATACATATTGCTAATAAAGCATACAAAAAAAGGTAAAAATAAAACCTTCATTAACCAGCAAATACACCACAAAGGTAGTATAGGTTAGTCCCAGATAAGAAAGAGGGGCTGGCGGGTGGGTAACCTGGACTGCAGCAGTGAAGACACTCGAACATCTACATTTATGGTAGGTACAAAACTGTACTATGTTCATCATGTTTCACTGCTGCAGTCATTACACTTGGGTAGAATCCCAAAGCTGAGTTTGGGTGGCTGGCTCTACAGAGGATTTGGTGTGGCTATGAGGCCCTGCAGCACTGCAGTGGCAAAGCCAGCTCTGGATCTAGAATAAAGAGGCAATGCTTGGTAAAGGTGTGCACTGAACTCCAAGTTGCAGCTTCCAAGATATCTTTGGTAGGCACTCCTCTAAGGTAGGCAGTAGAAGCAGCAGTTGCCCTGGTGGAATGTGGTCTAATGTTAGATGGTACAGGTTTTCCATGCTGTGTATAGCAGAACCGGATACAGTGTCCTATCCACTTTGAAATGGTCTGCTTTGAAATAGCCTTTCCCTGTTATCCTGCAGCATATGATACAAACAATTGTTCAGTTTTTCTGAAAGCTTTTGTTTTGTCCAAGTAGAAGCATAATTGCCTGTGTATGTCCAAGGAATGTAGAAGTCTCTCCCCTTTATTCTGGGGATTTGGATAAAAGGTTGGCAAGTGAATAATTTGGTTAAGAGCCACACTGGATACCACCTTAAGCATAAAGGAAGGGTTTGTTCTTAAAGAAACCCTGTCTTGGTGGAAAATTATAAAAGGCTCCACTGCAATTATTGCCTGCAGTTCTGAGACTCTTCGTGCTGAGGTTATTGCCAGAAGCAGAGCAGTTTTCCATGATATATATTTTAACTCTGCTGAATTGGCTGGTTCAAAAGGAGGCAAAGTGAGCTTTTCCAAAAAGAAATTGAGGTCCCAAGTTGGTGTTGGTGCTCACCGGGGCGGTCTTATGTTTTTAGCCCCTCTGAGGTACTGCTTTAGCAAAGGGTGAGAAAAATAGGAGGATCTGTGTTGTAATGAGCCAAGATGGCAGAAGCGTGAATCTTAATGGATGAGAAGGATAGTCCTTTGTCCAGCATCTCAGTCAAGTATTGTAGTATCTGAGGAATGTTATGGACCAGAGGATCAAGGTTTTGAGAGTGGGTCCAGGCACAGAATCTCTTCCACTTTTCTGAATAAGATTTCCTGGTGCTAGGTCTCCTGGCCTCCAAAATGACATCCATAACAGCTTTAGAGAGAGAAGTTGTCTGTTTGGCTATTGAATCTTCCATGCAGCCAGGTTTAAAGTTTTGAGCGGACTGTGCAGTATCTGATTGTTTTGCTGAGTCAGAAGGTGTGGAATTTGAGGCAAAATCCAAGGTGGACCTTGAGCTAAGTTCTTTAAGACTGGGTACCAGTGCTGGCGTGGCCAGTCTGGAGCAATCAGAATCATCTGTGGTTTGTCTTGCCTGGCTTTTAGGAGTACCTTTGAAAGGAGAGGCAGTGGTGGGAAGACATAAACACTTAGGTTTTTCCAGCTGAACGAAAGAGCATCCACTTTCCATGCTTGTGTGTGATAAGTCCTTGTGCAGAATTTTTGTAGTTGGCAATTCAGTGGGGAGGCAAAGGGATCTATGTCCGGGCACCCCCATTTTTGCATTATCATGCTGAAAACCTGGGGATTTAATTTCCACTCGTGAGGATCCATGATGTTTCTGCTTAGGTCATCTGCCAGAGTATTTATCTTTCCTGGCAGGAATTGTGCTTGCAGATGAACTTGATAAGTTATAGCCGTGTTCCACAAGGTCATGGCTTGCCTGCATAGGGGGTAAGAATGAGTGCCCCTTGCTTGTTTATGTACCACATCACTGTGGTGTTGTCTGTCCTTATTAATAATTGTCCTGGGTGCAGAATGTCCTTGAAAGCTGTTAGGGCATTTTGTACAGCCAACATCTCTTTTTGATTGATGTGAAGAGGCATTTGTTCTGTGGTGCATTTGCCTTGAATACATTTTCCTGCCATGTGTGCTCCCCAGGCGTAATCCAAGGCGTCTGTTGTTATAGTCTGCCTGGCTGTGGGAAGAGTGAAAGGCTGACCCTTGTTGAGGTGACATGCCTGTGCCCACCATCAAAACTCCTGTTGTAGACAGGGAATTAGAGGTATTACTGTCTCCAAGCTGTGAGAATGTTGAGACCAAACACTTTTTAGGTACCATTGTAATTTCCTCATATCCAGTCTTGCATATGGAATTAGTAGAATGCAGGATGCCATGAATCCCAAGGCCTGCAGAATTTTTCTTTCAGGGAGTTGGGACTTTATTGCCATCAATTGAAAATACTGAGTCAGTTGTCGTCGTTTGTCTGGCATGGATAAGCCATCTGGGCCGTTGTATTTAAGCTGGCACCCAGGAATATTATCTCTAGTGAGGGCCCTAGTTTTGATTTCTTTTCGTTTACTGTGTACCCTAGGCAACTTAATCTTTTTCGAACGCCAGATGCTGTAGAAGAATGTCCTTGCTCTCTGCTTGAATCAAGCAGTCATCCAGATATGGATATATTTGAATTCCTTTTTGTCTGCAAAATGCAATTACTGGTGCCAGGCATTTGGTAAAGACCCTGGGTGCAGTAGATAAGCCAAAGGGCAGTGCAGAGAATTGGTAGTGTATTGAACCAGCTATGAATCTGAGGTATCTTCTGCAATTTTGTCTGATAGGGACATGCAGGTATGCCTCTTTGAGGTCCAAAGTAACAAGCCAAGCTTTCTTGCCCAACATGGGAAGGAGCTGTTGTAGTGTCAGCATTTTGAATTTCGGAACATCCAGGTAAGTATTTAGAGTGGAAATATCCAGAATGGGTCTCCAGGCTTTGTCCTTTCTGGGTACCAGGAAGAGTCTTGATTAAAATCCTTGTCCTTTTTCCTGCTGTGGTACTTTTTGAACAGCTCTCATGTCCATGAGAGCTGTAATTTGTTTTTGTGCCTCTGCCCATTGATTTTGTGGCAGGTCTGGCATTCCTTTTAGCCTTGGAAAGTGAAACCTGTAACCTTGAGACACAATATTCAGCACTCATTTGTCTTGGGTGATTGCTTGCCAGTTTTGAGAAAAAAGTGCTAGTTTCCCCCCTAAGGGAGCTGCCAAAAGGTAAGAGTTTGGCACTGGAAGGGGGAAGTCATTGGGACTGTTTCCTGTAAGGTTGTGACTTACCCTCACCTTGTTTTGGGTTTGAAGCACCCCACTGTCATGGTAAGAACCTTGTGGCTGAGATCTGCCTCTTGGGCATCTATATCTGCCTCTTTGTGGCCTGTCTGACACTGGAAAGGACCAATTCTTAATAGGCCAATTTCTGCTAAATCGTGGTGGCTGTACCTGTAAGAAATCCTTTACTGTTTGCATAGATTTTGCCTTATCCTTCATTTTCTTTAATGCCTCTTCTGCCTTAATACCAAATAAATTATCTTGCTGCAAAGGAGCATCCAGTAATTTTGCCTTAACATGATCTGATAAACTTTGTTCTTTTAACCAAGCATGCCTTCGAATCACAGATCCTGTAACTGCTGCTCTACAAGAAGCTTCTAATGAATCAAAACCACATTGCAAAGTATGCTTTCCCACTTGTTCAGCTGCATGCAATAAATCCTGCATTTCTTATAGTCAGGGTGTTCTGCATTTATACTAATTTTCTGTTTTAATTGAGACAGTAAATATTGTTGATACTTAAGCATGTGAAACTGGCAATTCAGAGCTCTCACTGCTAAAGTTGCAGAGGTGTAAACTTTCTTTCCCTATCTGTCTAATGCTCTAGAGTTCCTATCCGAGGGAACTGGATTCTTAGCCGTGGAAGCCTTAACCCCTTTGGGACCCTGGGAAATAGTTTCTGGGTCTGCAACAGGGTTTTTATAAAGAAATTTGTGAGAGTCAGGGACTCTGTAGTATCTGCTGGCTTGACTGGAGCTGGGGGTAAAGAATCAGGGTTTAAACTAGATTCAGAGAACACATCATCCACAATGTCCATCACTGGTGGAATAGCAAGGGGCCTGTGCTGAGGCATCAAAAGAAAGTCTCTGAGCCTTTTCTTGGATTCTGAGTAATCCTGGCCCTCCCAGTGGAAATGCTCCCTCATGGTATGTAAAGTTTCCCCAAAAGAGTAATCCTCAGGAGGAGAGGCTGAAGGAATGGATTCTTCAGCATCAGAATCCTCATGGGAGGTAAGGAATATCCCTGATCTGAAGAGGAATCAGAATATATTGAAACCTGGTCAGAGGAATCATAGTCTGTATCCTGCCTAGGCCTTTTATCGGGGGGGGGGGGGCCCTGATCAAAGTTATCAAGTCTTCGGCCATCTTGAGCATCTGTTTTTTAGGCATAGAGGTCTGTCCAGGTGAATGCTGCACTTGCTTCTTTGTCTTTAGTGTAGGCTTAGTCTTGGCTGTAGTTGTAATGGTAAGTTGAGTAGGCCTGAAAACATCCTCAGAAGCCGATGCCTGCTCAGCGGCTCCGGACCCATCTGAAGGGTTAATCTCCATTGGCCCAACCTGAGGCTCCAGAGGCCTAGGCACCTCCACGTGGGAGTCAGACACGGCCTGTGGTTCTGAGGTAGCGGGTGTCAGGGGCTGCGAAAGCACCTCACTGAAAACCAGCAACTGGCCTAGAAGAGGCTTCGTCATCCGTTTTGGACCTCGGAAGCCTTTCCTTATCTTTATCTTTGCGCTTTTTATGCATTCTGGTCATTGGTTGTTCTGACGGCATTGTGTAATTAAACCTTCGCCCAAAATAATGGCGAGTAAAATCAAACCGACGTTTAATAGTGCGTTTGTTAAATCTAGCACAAAACCGACAACTAGTGACGTTGTGGTCTGGGCCTAGGCATGGAATACAGTAAGAATGAAAATCCTTATGAGGTATTTGCTTTCCACAAGAAATACAATTATTAACTTTTTCTGACATCGGTCTGAGGCAAGAAAAAATTTCCCCCAACGGGATACTTAGCTTTATTGAAGACTTTGGTTCTGAAATCGAATTTGAAATCTCAGGATTTGGCTGACCGGCACTTGCGAACTGCTTTTGCTTCGGGCACCGCGCGGCAAGAAAGACTGAAGAAAATGGCATTGGCTGCTTCTTATATACCCCTGACGCACTGACGTCAGGGAAGAGGTGACAGCAACCAACGCCGGACCAAGACTTTGGAACTCAGGCCGACATGGGCCGCCTGACAGCAGGATAACCCAAGTGTAATGACTGCAGCAGTGAAACACGATGAACATCTTCTCCAAAGCCGATTACAACCTCCTGAGGGATGGTATAAACAGCTTCACAGCCCCCTCCCCCTCTCCTCTGTAGAAACTGGCACCAATATTCAAATCTACACCAAAGTACTACACAAGTATTTATACAGATGCATGGAATCAGGAACAGTTGACAGGACAAAACCATCCTCTGCAAGGAAGAGTAAACCTGTCTGGTGGACATCTGCAATAAATAAACTATATAACAAAAGGAAAATAATTGCTGTTCAGGACCAAGAAGGACCAGGTGCCTACTTGGAAGCAAGCTCTCTTTAGCCTAAACAAGCAAATAAGAGCACTAGTGAAATCCTCTAAAGCCAACTTCGAGTCCAAATTGGTCACATCTACTAATGACAATTATAAGGCCTTCTTCACATATGTCTGCAATCTCAAAGGAAGCATCCAGATAATTTCATAACTGGTGATAAAGAACACCACATACACAAATGCTGTAGATATAGCCAACCTACTGGCTGACAGATTCAGCGAAAACGTCACCCCTCTGCCCCCCCATCAGTAAATCAGGACATCCCAGTACCTCCCCTTATCTCTAGGAAACAGGTCATCACTGCCCTCTCAAAGGCAAAAAATACAACCTCCATGACACCAGTTGTTTGTCTGTGTCAGCCCCTCCTGGAGAACATTTTTATGCCAGTGTGTGATTCAATGACAGCTCCTAATTTAAAACCATCTGCAAATTTAGTCAGCCAGAGACCACTGACATTGGCTTTGACCTCTGAGAAGTAAATGACAAAAAGGAGAGGTCCAAGGACTGATCCTTGAGGAACTCCACTTGTGACTGGCCTCTTTGTAGAGGTGGACTCCCCAATTCTAACTTCCAGGGTCCTGTCTGGGAGCCAGTTGGCTATCCATTGGGTGACATATAGTTTGTCAACAGTGCTCGAGTTGGGTATTGTGTCAAATGTCTTAGCCAAGTCAAGGTAGGCAATCTGAACGTTTTGCCCTCATCCATTGCTTTGGTGACCTTCTCAAAGAAGTCCACCAGGTTCAGTAGGCATTTTCTGCCCTTGATGAAACCAAATTGGGTTTGGTCCAGTGTTATGAGGTTTACTATATCTCTATTGATCATCTCCATGATGATTTTTTTTTCCATGGCTTTATATATAAGACTAGTGAAACTTATGGGTCTGTAGTTTCCAGGGTCTGTAGATGGCTCACCTTTGTGCAGAGATGACTGTTGCCTTTCTCTATTCATGAGGCATGAAGCCTGTTTAGAGGCTACAGTTAAAGAGTAATTCCAGAGGCCCTGCTAGATCATGTTTCATGCTATTTAGAAGGCATCCTGGGATATTGTCTGGGCCCACTGATGCAGGGTTCTTGGTCTTAGAAAGAGCAGTAAGGACCTGTTCCCTAGTGATAGCAGGGAGTCATATTTGATATTTCCTGAGGGAAGGTTGAGGGGGAGACGGGAGTAAAGTTGGAGCTGAACTTATCAGCCAGGGGGTTTGCTATATCTTTTGGCTCAGTATAAGTGGCTCCATTTACAATGAGCTCTGCACACAACTGTGTATTGCCTTTGAGGTTGTGGACATAGCTAAAGAATGCTTTGTGGTTGCCTTAGGCCTGCGATGCCAAACTTACCTCAAATTTGGCTTTGGTAGACTTTATTTGTCCTCCGAGTTGTTTGTTTAGTTTGATGAGAGTGCTTTTATCCCGTTGGTGCTGCACCTCCTAATTTTTGCCATGATTTTTTTCCCTGTTAAACACCAAATTGATTTTGTGATTCCACTGGGGTGTTTTTTTTTTTTTTTAATTAGCTCTATTCTTCTTCTTGGTGGGTACAACTGCCTCTATGCAGCTATTAACATGCTTGTACATGGTTTCTGTGAACAGTTCTGCATAGGCAAAAGTGTTCTTAGGGTTTATGGGGGCTTGAAAGTTTGTCAGCTTCTCACTTAATAGCTGAAGATTAGCCTTAGAATAGTTCTTGAACATTCCAGGTTTAGCTGGGGCCAGGTTTTATTTTTACTTCAAAGGAGACCATTTTGTGGTCTGACCTTACCAGAGAAGGCATTACAGTAAGGGATGTGCAGCAGTCTCCGATATTAGTGAGGACCAAATCCAGTATGGTTGCACCCCTTGTTGGTGTATTGACTATCTGGTCCAGGGAGTTTGTGTTTACAAAATCCAGGAATCTCTGTGAATGTACTTTTGGTGCTGTATAGGATTCCCAGTTAATGGTATGGTAATTAAATTCACCCGTGAAAATGGTATTGGGTTGGATGGTTAGTGTTTCTAATAAGTTTAAATACATGGTATGGGTTTCCTGGGTCATAGAGGTGACCTGTAGCTTGCAAGGAAGTGGTACTGGATTTTACCTATGGTGATTTGAACATGGAGCAGTTCAAGAGCATTCTCCTGTTTGACCAGATTTGAAGTATATTTACTTTTGATGTAAATAGTCACACCTCCCCTTTAGTCACTGCCTGTGAAGTAGCTGGCCTAAATGTATGGAAGGCATGAAAACCTTGCACTGTTGGTGTGCTCTCCGCTGCTTTAAACCATGTCTCAGACATCAGCATTCTCTAGGGTAAAGAGAACTTCTAGGGAGTGAAGTTTTTTGTTTAGACTCCTAGCATTGAGCAGTAATACCTTTAGATATTCTTTCCTTTACCTGAAATTAAATAACTATTTTGGAGGGTAGCCATGGATATTGAAGGTATCTAAGTATCTGAAACACCAAAGGCAAAAGGTTTGTCTTACTGGTTGTGGGTTATGCTTGAAGCAGTGGCTTTGTCCTGTTTTGATGTAGAAAATATGGTAAATGTTTTGTTATAATCTTTCAGCAGGGCATGCTTAACACAGGAAATACTGAAGGACACAGGTGCTAACTTTTTTCTCAGACAAACTGACCTGGTTTTAGAAGTGTTAGGTAAGGCAGATGAAAACTACCCCATGCTCTCTTCAAATGGCATTACAGAGAGGTTTACCTCTACTATTATGAACACAGTGATAGCATTCACAAACGAGTTTAAGCAAGAGTGGGACAAGTACCTGTCCCATCTCTTCTCTGCATGAAGAGAGGCGGCCAAACAATTCAGAGTTTTTACAGTTGAGTTATTTAATGGTCATATAATGAGGAAGCCCTTACACTTCATTTATGAGTAGGAGAATAAACAAATAAAAGCAAATTATAATAATGGCCACAATAATGTATTAAAACTTGTTACTCTTAGACAGATACACTGCCCACCATAGCTACAGTACACAAGAAACCCAAATAAGATGTTATAATAGACTCTTACACAGAATAAAGATCCAGGGGAAAACACTGAGAAATTTCATACATGCTGAACAGCATGAAAGTTGTTAAAATGTTTTTCTCTAGATCTAGTGCTGAACTTGTGTGTATGTGAGGAATAAATGTTTAGCAGCTTCCATAGCTTAAATACATTTCTCCCACTCTCAAGGTCATTACCGAAGAATCATGGGCAATGAGCAAGTTCTCACAAACAAACACTGCAATATGTGAAGACATTTTTGTGCAGGCTGGCACAAAGCCATGATAAAAACAGCACTTTACAAAATCAAGGACAATTTGGATAAGAGTTCTCTTACTAACCTTTTTTGGCACAAGCACTCAACTAAAAAGCAGTATTGCAGCCTGAAAATGCACTCCAGAGATGATTACTTTGTCTTATGGACTTTGCACCTCATACCAACATGCCTTCTTTACTTTTAACACATAAAATGCCAGACTCACATTTACTGTGCAAATGCTGCTAATAGCACACTGCATCTATGGAAGTGTGGTCTGCTCTACTCTGCTACTGCAGTTGAAGATTGTGAGCAGGACTACAGCATTAACAAAAAAAAAAAAATTAAGCTAGGAGTGAGAAAAGAGAAGTAAAAAAAAAAATGGGACTTGCCACAGGCAGACCTCTCAACTGTCCCTGATTTTGAGTTAATTTTTAGCTCTGTCCCTCTTAATCCCTCAACACTGGTACCCTTTGGACAAATGGTGGTGAGTTGTACTTAATAAATAATGACAATAATTAAGAACTAAACACTTACTTTACTTCAGGAAATGTACATTGATTCATATTCTCCAATAATGTTAATGCCTCAAGTTAATAGAACTAATATTTTAAAAGTGTCCCTGATTTTTTCTGGATTTGTCCCTGATTCTGTTGAGATTTGTCTCTGATTGATTGAGAGCTATGGCCGCAGATCAGATAAATAAGTTTTGGCAGGCCATATTGTAGCATGCAGGTCACCTATTCAATACCCCTAACCTTAAAAGTATTAACAGATATTTTCTGAAATTTAAATAGTAGGAAAATACAGGCAGATTTAGGTTGGTTTCCTTAGCTACTTCTTGCATAGAGGAAAGGTTGGACTTGGCAGATAAAGACACTCTGCCCTTATGGAAAACAAGGTAGAGTTCGAATAGCCAGCAGAACAGAATCTCAACAAGCAGAAGTAAAAACATTAAAAAGGTATTTTGTAATAATTTAAAAAGAAGTTATGTCTTACCATAACGTTCCATCTGTATTGTTGATCCTCGTTCAGTCATTACGTATGGGTATCGGTTCCAAACTTGGAACCGAGCCGGCCATCTTCCAAGCTCGCATCAGCTACAAACTCTCGAGTTAAACTCTTACCCATAATTCACCTTTCCCTGTTACCTCAGACTGTGCTTGCAAGTCAAAAGAAGGTAGAGGCTACCTCTGGTCAAATAACCTAACAGAACCGTATGGTGAGATCCATTAGAAGCCACAGGAGGGGGAAGGAGGGAGGGTCGTAATGACTGAATGAGGATCAACAATACAGATGGAACGTTATGGTAAGACATGACTTCTTTATCTGATATTGTTAATCCTCGTTCATTCCTTACGTATGGGACAGAATCCCCAGCTACCTCTATTCCTGGGAGGTTCTCATGGAAGGACATTGCTGAGCACCATAGAACCGAAAGATGTTCTTCCCCTGGAGGCCAAATCCAATTTGTAATGATTGATGAAGGTATGAGGCATAGCCCAAGTTGCAGCTGCACAGATGTCATGTAAAGAAGCTCTGGCATGGAAGGCAGCAGAAGTTGCCACCGACCTTGTTGAATGAGCTTTCATGGTAGTAGGCAACGAAATGTTACGTTGTGTGTAAATAAAGGTCACAGTCCTTCAACCATCTAGCGAATCTAACAGTAATAATAACTATAACCACACTATTACTAACAAATATATATATATATATATATATATATATATATATATATTATACAAGAACAAACTATAAGACTAAGTAAAAGTAGCTAATAAGGCCTAACATTACCCTAAAGGGTTGGGGGGGGGGGACTCTGTAACAACAAAAAAACGAGTTTCTAAGTGGCATCTCAAGGGGTACACAATCTAATTAAACTAAGAGGGAAGATTATCAAAAAGTAAGAGAATATTGACAGTAAAAATACAAGAAAACATTTATACGACCTGGAGCAGGTAAAATCGCAACCTCGTAGCTGAAGTGGCAAACGAGATCTGGGTATCTGTCGCATAGCATTGTGGGATATGGGGGAGCCTCGAGGTGGTAAATAGCTCTTGAGCTTTAGTAGAAGGCCGAGTCGGAGCCAAGGATTGGCTCTGAACCCATCCAGCAAGAATGAAGGCGAGATAGACAACTTAACATTAAACGGCAAGATTTAACAACTTCACATTATTGCTTTGCTGTGACAAGCCTTTCCACAGAAAGTGCCACTATGAGCAAGTAATCAAAGTAAGGAAAGATTCTTATCCCTAATAAGAGTAAGTGAGCTGTGAATGGAGCCATGCATTTGGTGAACTGGGGGGGGGGGGAGCTGTGGTGAGACTGAATGGCAGGGCTCTGAACTTATAACGATTGATTCCCACATGAAAGAGTAGGAATCTCTTGTATGACTTGGCTATGTTAATGTGCAGACATGCATCCTGGGCATTCAAAGTGCACATTCAATTTTCTGTCTGTAGTCAAAGTGGGATGGACTGTACCATGACCATCTGAACTGACTCTTTCATTACATATTGATTCAAATGACTGAGCTCAAGAATTAGTGTGAGGTCCTGTGTGTTTTTTAGCCCCAAGAAGAATTTGGAGTAAAACCAAGATTCTTTCTTATCTAATGGGACCTATAAGATGACTGTTTCTTGGAGGAGGTTTTTGATCTTTACGGCTGCTTTCCTTTTGCAGTGTGGAACGGTCAGAGGATGAGATGATATATTTGTGGGCACTTCCAAAAAATGAAATAAAAAAGCCTCTTGATAAAACTTTCCTTACCAACTTATCAGATGTGATGGCCCACATCACTGGAAAATATAGGGAAAGAAGACCCCTGACTGTCCCCAGAGCAAAACAGTCAGGCAGCACTTCAGAATTCACAGGGGTGAAATCCCTGAAAGAATCCCCAGTGACCCTTTTGTATGAGACCACCTCTTTCAGACAGTGGCTTGACGGGAAGTCCCCTCTACCCAGGAAACTTCTGTCCTGCTGTTTTCTGTTCTGGGAGTGCTGGAACATATGAAACCATAGGTTCTTAGTCCCTTAATGATTCGTCTATAAAGTTCCGTGAGGGGCTGCAAACTTTACCCTGACAGCTGTGAGCATTTTTGCTCTCCTACTCACAATACAACAGCTTCTCCTTAACTTGTTCTCTGAAGAAGGGGTGCCATCAAAAGGGGAATTGCTGAATGCCACCTTAAAGTGACCCAAAAAATCTGTTAGGTACAGCCAGGCCTGTCTTCTCATCGCTAAGCTTGAAATGGCCACCCTAGTTTCTCCATTCTTGACACTGTGTATTACATTTTATTTATTTTTATTTTATTTATCCTTTGTTGACCTGATTAGTCCAACTAGGCTAGTAGCCTCTTTTCAGGGGAGACCCACAGTGATATAATACCAGAGGAAATTTGGACTAGGCATCGGAGAACTTTCTCTGTTTTCAACAGATGCGGTGGGATCTTTTACATCCACCTGAGCTACGGCCAACTCATGCAGATGGGACCTTAGTTTAACTTCTCTTCTAAGTATGACCAATGAGGAGATGGTGCTCATTGTTCCTACTTTGATGTTCAATTGTGACCTTAGTTCACCCACAGGCAACAGTTTCAGAGTATCAGCTGCTTTCTCCATTGTATCCCTCTGAAATCTAACCATGTGCACCTTATATTCAGGTCTGTGAAAGAGAATGTACTGGATGGATACACCCAGTTTCCTAATCTATCAATCATCCTGGACTATTTGTTGTTTGAATGAATAGCCTTGGCCCCCTATGGGACATCTTTCTTGGTGACTGCTGTTACCACTGTGGAGTCCATAAGTGGCCCCTTGCTCTGCTGCTGCCTGTATTTGGCAGTCTGCGCCAATCTGTCTGGCTTTCTGGATATTGGTTCAGCCACATCTGCTTCTTTCCAAGCCTTACAACAAACCATGTCTACCAGTTTGTGTGGTGAGGAACTACCCAAGCTGAAGGAGGAGACTTGTGTACCTACTGCAAGATCTATTCCTCTGGTGAGATGAGATCTGTGGGCCAGGATCCCTTCTGTCATATTTCTAGGATGTCATTAAATTAAGCATCTTTTGGAAAGGACTTGAGAGAAACCTCCCCTCCATCCAGATCTGTCTGCAGTGAGGGGACTGTGGAGTAACATCTAGGTGTTTCCTCTTACACCTCATCTTGCAAGTGGCAGTTTCTGGTAACATACTGATAAATGTTCTGATAAGGAATACCTGTCATGGTACAGTACATTGTGTATGTGCAGTTACTTGCAGCCTAGCATGAAGTCAAGCACACTAGAAAGGCATAAGAGGAAAGATCCAGCTAGTGTTCATACCTCTAATAGAGACTGGTAACATGGTTAATTGAGGAAAGGCACTGGTAATAGCAACAAGTGTGAATCACAGCCACAGCTGTCCAGAAGTCATAAACTGTTTCTGAAAGACCCTACTTCGGTAGAAGGGGTAATTATATCAGTGAGCTTAAATCATAACCACAGTTTTCTAAAGATGCCAGACTCTAAGGAAAGGGAGATGGACAGGATCACAAAGAGCTCTCATATACCACCTTAAAAAAATCTGAGTGAGGTAGCCAAGAAGAAAAGTACAGTTTTGTACCTACCATAAATGTAGATGTCTGATAGGTACGCATCTGCAGTCATAACATATGGGTTGTCCTGCCTCAGGCAGCCCTTCGGTCGGCCAGATTCCAAAGTCTGGGTCTGGCCTCGGCTGAAGTTGCACTTTCCCCGACGTCACAGCTTCTGGGGTATAAAGGCATCAGCCGACGCCATTTTCCTCAGTGTTTCTTGCCCCAGATGCCAGGTGCCCTCTAGGAAGGCTAAATTTGGATAAATGTAGAATGTTCCAAACAGTAGCAATATAAATATATATATATGTACATATATACAAACCAACAAATACACCATAATAGATTCCCCCAGCTAGCTGAAAGAGGGGTAAGCACCCTAGGAATACCACAGAGGGGAAGGAGGGTGGGTAATCCTGACTGCAGATGCATACCTATCGGACATCTACATTTATGGTAGGTACAAAACTGTACTATGTCCTTCAAGGATGCATCTGCAGTCATAACATATGGGTAGAATACCATAGCCAAACTGGGGGAGGAGGTACTAAGATAAGGATGGTGTAGTTAAGATCCCCTGTAAAACTGCAGTTGCAAAGCCTGCTCGGGATCTGGAGTATAAAGGTAGATTGTAATGCTTGGCAAATGTATGCACGGAGCTCCAAGTAGCAGCTTCTAAAATGTCCTTGGTAGCCACCCCTCGTAGGAAAGCTGTAGTGGTGGCTGTGGCCCTTGTGGAATGAGGCCTGATATTTTCAGGAGCTGTCTTTCCATGAAAAGAGTAGCAAAGAATGCAATTTCCTATCCATTTTGAAATTGTCTGCTTGAAATTGCTTTTCCTTGCACCCCAGTTGCATAGGCTACAAAAAGTTGGTCAGTTTTTCTGCTGGTTTTAGTTCTGTCCAGATAGTAGCGTAGTTGTCTGTGTATATCCAAGGTGTGCAAGAGTTTTTCTCCTTTGTTCTGTGGGTTAGGGAAGAACGTAGGCAAATGAATAGCTTGGTTCAAGGATACCCTGGATACCACCTTTGGCATGAAAGTAGGATTGGTTCTCAGAGACACTCTATCCTGGTGAAAATTAAGGAAAGGCTGCACTGCCATTAATGCCTGCAACTCGGATACTCTTCTTGCTGAGGTGATTGCCAGAAGTAAAGCAGTTTTCCAAGATAAAAACTGTAAGTCTGCTGATGCTGCTGGTTCAAAAGGAGGTAGTGTCAATTTTTCTAGCACAAAATTGAGATTTCATGCAGGTAGAGGGGGTCTCCTTGGAGGTTTAACATTTTTGATCCCTCTCAAAAATTGTCTGAGTAGAGAGTGAGAGAAGATAGGAGGATCCATACTGTATTCTGCTGAAATTGCTGAAGCATGAATCTTAATGGAAGAGTAAGACAGGCCATTGTGGAACAATTCTGCTAAGTATTCTAGGATGTGTGCTAGGTTTGCCACTGTGACATCTGTGCCCTTTGATGTGCTCCAAATGAGGAATCTCTTCCATTTAGCTGAGTATGTCTTCCTTGTGGAGGGTCTGCGAACCTCCAGGATAATGCCCTTGACCCTCTGAGATAAAACAGTTTGGTTTGGTTTTAAGCAATTTTCCAGGCAGTTAGTTGCAGTGTTTTCAAGTTTGGATGCAGGGTCTTGAAATTGTTCTGCGTTAGAAGAAGAGGCCAAAGGGGTAGAGGCCATGAGTTCGCCTGAGACATGTTTCTCAGAAGCGGATACCAGTGTTGTCTTGGCCAGTCCGGAGCTATTAGTATCACCTTTGGCTGTTCCTCCCTGATCTTCAGTAGAACCTTGTACATCAATGTGGGAATGCATACACTATTAGGGCATTCCAGCTGAAAGAGAGAGTCCACCCTCCAGGCTTGTGGGTGGTATGTCCTTGAGCAGAATTTCTTCAGTTGGTGGTTGAGAGGGGAGTCGAACAGATCTATCTCTGGCAATCCCCATTTCTTTGTTATGAGTTTGAAGATGTCCGGATGCAGCATCCATTCGTGAGCATCCGTGGTAGTCCTGCTTAAGCTGTCTGCTAGTGAATTCTCTTTTCCTGGTACAAATATGGCCTGCAGCTGGATACTGAGATTCAGGCCTAAGTTCCACAGATCCATTGCCATCCGGCATAGAGGGTAGGGGTGCGTGCCTCCCTGTTTGTTTATGTACCACATGACCGTGGTGTTGTCTGTCCTTATCAGCAGATGTCCTTGCTGGAGGAATGGTTTGAATGCCTCGATTGCATGTTTCACTGCCAGCATCTCCTTTTGGTTTATGTGCAAGTTTAGCTGTCCTTGAAGCCATAGTCCTTGGATACATTTGTCCTCCATGTGTGCTCCCCATCCTAGGTCTGAGGCGTCCATGGTGATGGTCTGCCTTGGTTTTGGTTTGTTGAAAGGCAACCCTCTGTTGGACTGGCAGGCCTGAGCCCACCACAGGAATTCCTTTTGAAGGCATGGAATGATTGGTATCATGGTTTCTAGACTGTGTCTGTGTTGAGACCATACATTCCTTAGGTACCATTGTAATTTCCTCATATGCAGCCTGGCATGTGGGATCAAGATTATGCAGGATGCCATGAAACCCAGGGCCTGCAGGACTTTCCTTGCAGTCAGCTGAGTTTGTCTTGTCAAAGTCATGAAGTAATCTGGAAGTTGTTTTTCTTCTGTGAGAAAAGCCATCTTAGTTATTGTGTCCAGATCCGCACCCAAAAAGGTTATCCTTTGGGATGGCACTAGTCTTGATTTTTGGATGTTGACTGTGTATCCCAAGGCCTGTAGCAGGTGTGTGACATAGGCCAAATCCTTTATCAATTTTGTCTTGTTGTCCGCTTGTATTAGGCAGTCGTCCAGGTATGGGTAGATTTGAATTCCCTGAAGTCTGCAATGAGCAACTACTGATGCCAGGCATTTCGTGAATACTCTGGGCGCAGTAGATAAGCCAAAGGGCAATGCTGAGAATTGATAATGCTCTGATCCTGCAAGAAATCTGAGGTGTCTTCTGCAATCTGGTCGGATAGGGACGTGCAGGTATGCCTCCTTGAGATCTAGAGTCACCAGCCAAGACTCCTTGCCCAATATGGGAAGAAGTTGCTGTAGGGTCAACATTTTGAGATATGTGTTCAGTGCGGACAAGTCGAGAATAGGCCTCCATTGGTTTTCTTTTCTTGGTACAAGGAATAGTCTGGAGTAAAATCCTTGGCCTTGTTCCATAGATGGTACCCTTTCTATCGCTTTCATCTGAAGTAAATTTTTGATTTGTCTTAAAGCCTCTGGCTTCTGGTTTGGTGGTAGGTTTGGCATTCCGCTCCTTTTTGGTAAAATGTGGAAGAGAAACCTGTATCCTTTGTCTATTGTTTGCAATGTCCATGTGTCCTTTGTAATGCAATGCCAGTTTTTTGAGAATAAAGCCAGCTTTCCGCCCAAAGGAGCTTCCAGTTGTTCCCTGGTAGGCGGAATCAGAGTCAAGTCATTGTGTCTGTACTGTGGTAGTGGTCATAGTTGCAGTTGTGGCACTACTCCTCTGGTTGGCAGGCTGCCACTGACGGCCCCTATAGGCACCCTTTGATTGACCTCTGCCTCGAGGGCGTCTCCTCTGGGCTCTGGAGGTGTCTGGAAAGGACCAATTCTTGGAAGGCCAGTTTCTGCTGAACCTCGGAGGTTGGACCTGTAGAAATTCCTTTACTGTTTGCACAGATTTGGCTTTTTCTTTCACTTTCTTTAGAATCTCCTGTGCAAGGGAGCCAAATAAACTTTGTTTCTCCATTGGAGCATCTAGGAGCTTAGCCTTGACATGGTCTGGCAGGGATTGCTCTTTTAGCCAGGCATGCCTACGAATTACTGCCCCAGTCATAGCTGATCTAAATGAAGCCTCCAGTGCATCATAGCCACATTTTAAGAAATGATTACTGAACTGCTGAGAGTTGTGTACCAAATCCTGAAGGGATTTACGGTCTAAAGGTTCTGGAGAAGAAAGCTTCTTATTCAGCTGATCTAACAAATATTCTAGGTACTGTATCATATGAAATTGACAGTTTAGTACCCTGGCAGAAAGAGTAGCAGATGTATAAACCTTTTTACCCCATCTCTAATGCTCTAGACTCTCTTTCAGAGGGTAGGGGATTTTTGGCAGTGGCAGCTGCAATACCTTTTGGGCCCTGTGAAATAGTTTCTGGGTCTGCAGCATGGGCTTTATACAGGTGGAAGAGAGAATCCAAGACCCTGTAATATCTGTCAGGTTTGGCAGGGGCCAGGGGAAGAGAATCAGGTGCAGAACTAACATCATTATACACATCATCAATTACAGTTAGCACTGGTGGTATGGCTAAGGGCCTATGCTGGGGCAAATGTAAAAAGGTCCTTAGTCTTTTTCTAGAATCAGAAAAATCCTGGCCCTGCCATTGAAAGTGTTCCCTCCAGCATCTGAATCCTCATAAGGAGAATAGGCCCCTTCCTGGTGGTCTGACAAATCAGATCCATCCGTGGAGTAATCAGAGGAGAGAGAATCAAAGGGTTCAGTCCTAGGCCTTTTGTCTGGTGGAGGTTGTGAGGCCCTGTCTGGGTGAGGTTGGGAACCCCTAATCAAGGATATAAGGTCCGCAGCAAGACTGAGAATCTGAGAACTTGAGGAAGGCCTCTGAGAAGTAGATTTGGCAGGTAAAGCTTTTGAAAGTTTGGCAGCTTTAGCCCTGGAGAAGGCCTTAATAGACATAGAAGCTGGGGGCCTAGCTGCCCCACGTGCAGGAGTAGAAATGTCCAATGGAATGGTGTCAGACAAATCTCGAGCGCTAGCTTCGGTAGGGATTTCTGAAGCCGACTCAGCCGGGGCCTCTCTGGCCTCGGTTGTCGGAGGTATGGTTTCTGTCGTAGTAAGAACCGAGGGCTCGGTTTTAGCTGAAATCGAGACACTCACGGTAGGCCTAGCCGTGGTTTCAGCCAAAACCGCGGGCCGCGAGTGTCGGTCCTTTTCCTTGCGTTTTTTGGCCAAATGCGTAGTCGGAGTCTCAGACGGCATTTTATATGCAAAAGTGGATCCGAAAAATTCTTCTGCAAACTCCGACCGACGTCTAGGAGTCCGTCGGTTGAAGGAGGCACAGGCTAAACAAGCTGATACGTCGTGGTCTGGGCCTAAGCAAGGAAGGCAGTAAGAATGGAAATCCTTATGAGGTATTTGTTTCCCACAAGTTAAACAATTATTTACTTTGTCTGACATCGGCTGAGGCAAGAAAGAGTCCCCAACGGGTACTTAGCTTTTGAAGTCTTCGTAGCTGAAATCTCTGGATCTGACCGACCGGCACTTGCGAACAGCTTCTGCTTCGGGCACCGCGCGGCAAGAAAGACTGGGGAAAATGGCGTCGGCTGATGCCTTTATACCCCAGAAGCTATGACGTCGGGGAAAGTGCGACATCAGCCGAGGCCAGACCCAGACTTTGGAATCCGGCCGACCGAAGGGCTGCCTGAGGCAGGACAACCCATATGTTATGGCTGCAGATGCATCCTTGAAGGACATCTGCACTCTGACAGGTAAAGGGAGTCTAGATACTGAGACAAGGAACTTTTGTACATGCACCAGATACCCGTATGGGGGGCTAGAGGGAAAGATAACAGAGCAGCTGTTAATCCCAGGCTACCATCAGGTACTTCCAGCCATAGACCACAATATTACATTTACAGTCAACCTAAACATAAAGCATGCAAAGTGGAAGCTTGGAAAAAAAATTATTGGGCATGTAATACAAAATGTGAAAAGGTACTGGAAGACATGTGAATTGTGCCAAAAGACTGGCAAGGCAGGAAATAAAGTTAAGGTCGCTTGGTTCATAGGTTTATAGGTGTTTACTAGGCTAACAACCACAAGGGCCCTTTTAAGCCTAGCCATGCATCCCAAACCTCTGACACCCTTGATAAGTGTAAGCATGGGCCTGGGAGACAAAACATTTACAGGTTACCTGTGTCCATTAGATACATAGGTGGCAAACTAGGGATGTATTTCTAGTTTCCCATCCAACTGTCCAAGTTGCACTTGAACTGGGCTAGGTAGGAACTCTGCTTCACATGGATGGAGAGTCTGTCTCCCAGTCTCTGGGATACATAGCTATCTCTCCAGCAGGTCCTATTTATACCACAGCAAGGTTTAGTCTTTAGAATGGGTAATTCTGGTGCTGTTTATTTTATGGATATGCAGGTGGTTCATCAGAGTGTGGTCTGACAATGCCCTGTATGCCAGGTGTAGATCTCCCATTAAATGCTTGTAGGAGGCAGAATACAGGAAGAGGGCCTTGAGGCACGCTGCATAGGACAGATTACATATTCTTTTAGTGAGGAACCCCTGTGGACATTCCAGTTGTTGGATACTCCTGATTAGGTACATACCAAAGGGGATATTATACTCAGTGATAGGTCTGATAAATGCTGAATAGAGTAGAACAATGACTTCCTTGGGCTTAGATGCCATATCGTTGTTTATAAGTTGTGCAATATAGAATGATTTCCTCTCCACTGTAGACACATGATGATCAAAGGCTAGATTACTATCAGTGTGCGTGTCCCTAGTCCCTGACTGGGTCAATTCTGAGGGGTGTGTTGTCAATATAATAGTTACCAGGGATGGATGACTTCCCAAAGGATATTATTATGCATTTCTTGGCATTTTTAGTCCATAGGATCATTAAAAGTTACTAGGCTATTGTCCATAAGGCCCTTATAAGCCTAGACAAGAATTTAGCCCCTGTTTAGACAAGTCAGCACCCAAAGCCTCTGTCCAGCAGGGACACAGGTGGAATCCCAGAGGTGCATTTTCTGTTTCCCATAAAGTTATTTGGATTGCGCTTAAAAAGGGATAATGAGGTACTCTGCTTGATGTGGACAGGGAGTCTATTCCACAGATGGGGGAGTCTCTGGGACAGAAATCTGTCTCAACAACTCCTGTTGATGTCACAGACCAGGCTGTGGTTGCTCATGTGGGTTACTTGAGTGGAGCTTGATTTCCGGATATGCAGCAGTCCCATCAAGGTGGGGTCTGAGATTGCATTGTTTGCCAGACAGAGGTTACCTCCAAGGAGTATGTATGAAACTGAGTAGAGGGACAGGGCTTTCAGTCTATCTTTGTAGGGTAGATGTTTGAGGCCCTGGATTCTCTTGGTATGGAACCTCAGTGGTCTTTCCAGCTGCTGCATGTGCTTTGCGAGGTACATCCTGAAAAGGCGTTGTACAAAATAATTGGCCTTATAAGGGAAGAATGTAGAGATGTTATGACCTCCTTGTCCCTGGATGAGATCCCCTTACTTATGAGGTGGCCCATGTAGAAAGCCTTCTGTATAATGGAAGCAACATTATAGGTTCATACCAGGCTATCTGCCCTAGGGCATTTATAAGCCTAGCCTGAGTGTGTTTGGCTTTCGCCACCCATTTTAAATTAATTTTGCTATGCCCTTTTTCGAGGTTAGTATACTGTGCCTCTAACAGTGACACAGAAGTGATACCCGGGGTAAACCTACGATCTCCCATCCATTCATCAAGATTCCTTTTGAAGAGAGTCAATGAGGGACTCTGCCTAACCTGGACTGGGATTTTATTCCAGAGTGAAGGGAGCCTCTGGGTTATGAATCTGTCCCTCCAGCATGTCTTATTTATTTCAGTGCTGAGGTTCAAGTCTCTTGAGCGCGTAGCTCGATGGGATTTGGATTTTCTGATGTGCAGCATGTCCATTAATGCCGGGTTGGTAATGGCTTTATACGTCAGGCAGAGATCGCCTCTGAGCAGGCAGTATGCCACTGAGTAGAGCTGGAGTTTCTTTAACCGGGCAGCATATGGCATCTGTTTGAGCCCTTTGATCCTCTTGGTCAGGTACTTTTGGGGTCTTTCCAGTTGCTGGAGATGTCTGGTGAGGTACATCCCAAAAGGGGCATTGTACTCAATTATGGGCTTGATGAGGGATGAGTAAAGAGGCACGATGACCTCCCCTGATCTAGATGTGAATCCCTTCATGATTAGGTGGGCTATATAAAATGTTTTAAAAACCAGGAACCAAAACCTACAGATGAAAATAGGATGGAAGGCACAACAGCCGAAGCAGAAGTGTTGAAAAATGCTTTTTCGCTGCCAAGGTTCAAATTCAAATATCCAAGGTCCATAAACGTAAAAACAGGTTTATTAACAAACACACAATAACAACGTCGACCTAGGTTTCGTTTGTCTTAACGAACTTCTTCAGAACAACTGAATGTAATACAAAATCCTTTAAATATCCTCCAAGTCATCATAAAAAGTGCCAATTAACTTAATTAATTAATTACACATTGACAAATTCTGATCTGTTTCTTAAAGGAAACCTAAGAAAATTAACCATCAAAATAAGAATCATTAAAATAAATATACACAGCAAAAACAAAAACAATGACAAATGGCAGCGAAAACAAATGTATGCAAGTGATGTATCCAGCAGTTGCCTATATTCTTGTATAAATTTGTAAAGTGTATGTATGTATGATTAAATGTATGTGTGTGTATGTATCTAAAAATCTCTCTACCTGAGAATAAACATAAGTAGTTTGTTGGTAACTATGGGCTGACATATAATGCACTTGTACCTAAATAAATAAGTTAAATTAATTTATAAATACATTGTGCAAATATACTACTTGAAAAATCTTATGCATGTTGTGTGGTAAAAATATATATATGGTTAAAAATATCAACACATATTACTGTATGAATGCGAACTGACAATATATACATTTATGCTTAAATAAATTGATTGAATAAATAAATAAATAAATAAATAGATATATATATATAAATATATGTGCAAACGTGCTACTTAAAAAATCTAGTAAAAGTTGTATTAATTTTGTATTAATTTGGTGAGGGGTATCAACACGTGTTACTGTGTGGGTTGTAATAAATTAATGACCCTTAATGTTTTTTAGCCTTAAAATAGGCTTAATACTAATGTATTCATTAAGTCCAGGGTACTGGTGAGCATTAAGAATTATCTGCATCCGCAATTCTAAAACATCTAAGTTGTATTTGGTAATCTTACCCTGTGGATCTGTATGTTGGTGTGATACTCCAAAAAACTTAAAAAAATTATTTTCACATAGATTTGTGTGTCTGGCTAATGCATTCGTTAATTTTTTATTTTTAATGTCCAATAAGTGCTCTTTAACCCTGTCTCTAAAATGCCTGCTGGTTTTGCCAACGTAAAACCCTTCACATTGTTGACAAACTGCAACATAAACAACATTAGTGGTGTAACAATTTATATGCTGACTGATTTTGATATTATGTTTGTTTACTGTCACATTTGTACCAGTGTTTATCATGTGTTTACATGTTGAACACCTACCACATTTAAAATTGCCCGAGGGTTTGTGTGAAACATTACTAATATTTACGTTCAGACTTTCAAATAGGTCCTTAAAAGATGTATCTTTCCTGAATACAAAAGTAACTTGCCCTTTGAATATTTCCCCCAGGGTCCTATCCGCACTAATCAGGTTCCAATTCTTATTAACAATATCCCTGATTGTCAAAGATGTATCATTAAATGTGGTAATGTACAATGGAATGTTGTTACAAATATATTTCTTTAAATCAATACATTGATCTTTAGGGTCATTAGTTATAATCACCTCATTAACGTTCAGTAAAGCTTTATAAAATCCGTTACATCTCTTATTTGACACTTCATTCGCAATATTCCTACATAAATCTTTAGGGTACCCTCTGTTCAAAAATAATGAAGTAATATAATCAACTTCTAGCTTGAAATCCACCTCCTCACTGACCATCCTTGCTGCCCTCACCATCTGACCTTTTACTACGGCCTTTTTCTGATGGTAAGGGTGCCAACTATCAAAATGTAAGTAAGAATTTGAGAAGGTGGACTTCCTGTATATATTGGATATAAGCTTCCGTTTGATTTTATCATAAGTTAATTTAATGTCTAAGTAACTAATACTATCCTGACTAATAACATGTGTAAAATTTAAAAACCACACACTACTATTAATATAATCTAAAAAAGTGTTGAGTACTGCTTGCTCCCCTTTCCATATAATAATTAAATCGTCTAAAAAACGACCATAAAATTTGACATTATTAATAAAAAGGTCTGAGTTGAACACATAATTCAATTCCCAATATGTTAAAACAAAGTTAGCAAAATTGGGTGCACACGCTGCACCCATTGCTACTCCACTAACTTGTTTGTAGTGTGCCCCCTCAAAGAATATAACATTATTTTTCAAAACAATTTCCATGAGTTTAACTATAACATTAACTTTGTTCTGATCATATAGGTTAGTATAATACAATTGCTCCTCTAACCATTCTAACCCACTTTCGTGTGGTATAACGGTGAAAAGGTTGCACACATCCAATGTAATAAAAGTATCCCCATCATGGAATTCTATTGCCTTAATTTTGCTCAAAAAATCCCAAGAATCCTTGAGAATGTGGGAAAAACGCTCAATACCTGGTTTTAAATGAAAATCTAAAAATTGACTAATAAAATGTGTCTTGCTGCGTTTTCCATCCACTATGGGTCTGAATTGTAAGTTATCCAGACCTTTGTGTATTTTCGGGATTCCAAAAATTCCACTTATAACTGGATATTCATTTTGTAAAAATTGCCACTCCTGTTCATCCACCTCACCTTGGAACAGCATATCAAATAGTATATTATCAATTCTTTTGTATGCTATGTGTATCTCGTTCCTACTAACTTGCCTGTAGGTATCTCCCTCTAACATAGCATTCATGTAGGAAACATAATCTTCATGATCCACTATAACTATTCCGCTGCCCTTGTCGGGTTTCATGATTCTAATATTTTTGGTCGATAATATCCTGTTTAAAATAACTACTTCTTCTTCTGTTAAATTCGTGTTCTTTGTACTTTTCCTATTGTAATTAATAAAAGCATCCCTAAAATCATTTTCAGTTGCTTTTTCAAAAAACGCAACCTTTTCATGCATAGGTGGATTGTAAATGCTGGGCTTAGATAATTTGTTTGCACCAGTCTCTGTACTATCCCAGGTGTTACTCTGATACAATACCTTTAAATTCAATTTCCGAGTAAATAGTTTCAAATCTAATATTGTGTTAACCAGATTCCCCATTCTGCACGGTACAAAACTAAAGCCTTTTGAAAACAGTTTGACACATTCATTGTCAAAGGCCTGATTAGTATAGTTATATAATTTAAAATCCCCCTTAGTATTTGTCACAATTTTAGGTTTAAAAAATAACCTACACTCCTTATCATGTACAAGTTGACCTATTAAATTTTCATGTACACCACCATTGTCCACACATAACATGTCTTCATGATTATAGATTCTAACAGCATTGTTGCTGACATTTAAATTATCAGTGTCAGCATAATCCAATAGTCCATCATATGCATATGTTGATAAATCACATAATGTATCATCACTGACTGTACATACTCTACTAGAAGCGCTGTCTGTAACACATACATTTGTATTATCAATATCACTTGTGTTTAAAATCATAACATTTTCTTCTATTTGTTGTTGCCCTTCATGTTCTTTTGAAGTCAAACTAATCCTTGATTTAATGGTGTCCATATTAACTAATTCACACACATGTTCAACATAAATGTCTAAATCATTGTTTTGTGAGCTGTTGGCGTCACTTAAAAGCCGCTGGCCAGTATCAGTACATGAGAATAAAACACTTGTTGCGTCACAACTGTCCACGTAATGTGAACGATTAGTACTGTAATCACTGTCCGTACAGACTTGCATAACTTCTGATGTACCATGAAAAGAAATACTGTTCATCTCCGCAATATGTGTATAAACATCTTGTGAGCAATCTGGTACAATCAAAGTTACACTGTCCCTATTGGGCATCAAGTTACCCGTTTGTTTTCCACTTAGGGACAAATTCTTATTGTTATATGATAAGGGTAAAAAATGCTTACCAAGTACCTCCGAGTAATGGACGCCAGCGGCTACTTGCGCGCCCCCCACGTGTTTTTTGATTGTTGGAAATTGACTTTCTTGTTTTTGTCGTAGTCTCTTTTGGGTCTTGTCCCTGTATGCTCAAAATCCTCGTCATCTTCAAATAGGTGTTGCCCCCTTAGCCGTTTAGATCTTCTGGGTCCTTCTCCTTCTCCCGGACTACCATGTTGCCGATACCTGTTAACTTCCGATTGAAGAGGGGAAATGATGTCATCCAGTACGTCCATGCGGTTACCACCTCCACCCGACCTACCATCGTTGCAACCACGTTGGGGAGGTTTTGATTTGGGATATACCAAACCCGATGAATACACCTTCATGTCCCTTTTGATTTTACTTTGTTTTTTGTCGTAAATAATATTGCAACTGTGTTCTACTTCTTTAATAATATTGACGTAGTTGGTGTAATAATGGTCGAAGAGGAGATCCTGACTAATATTATTATTTAGAATGTCCAATTCTGACATAAGTGTCTCAATCTTTTTATCATTGTAAGTTATCATAATTTCCATAAGGGCTAAGCCCGTTTTGTTGAATAGTTCATGCAAATCATTGAGCATGTCCGAATCATGCTCACTACCGTTGGGATATCTCCACAGTCTTAACCCTTTGGGTACTAACCCCAATTCGATGTTTTTTTCTTAAGTACCCATTCTCCATTTGTGTTCTTTTAAGTTTGAACATTTTAACTTCAAAAGAACGTAGCCATTCTCTCATATTCCCCTCTGTGGTTTGGTTGGAATTACTCGTAGGAGAATGCTTAGTGTTGAATAAATATTGATTTGTTTTCCATGTGTCAACACAGGCCAATTCTGCCTGCTCCCTTCGTGGCAACCTTTCCCCTTGCTGTCTATTAGTGCTGTTAACATTGTAACCAGATACTGGGTTCGCTGTAACAGGTGTTGGCTGAGTAAGCGGCAACCCTAAACTGTCAGTAAGTTCCGTATTGGCATGAGAATTAGACATGAGTTGGTGGATTAATGCTGTATGCAATTTCAACTGCTCGTTCATCTCTTTTAACAGCACCCCCACATCTACCGCTCCGCCTTCTTCCTCCATCGCTAATATTCTAAAAACCAGGAACCAAAACCTACAGATGAAAATAGGATGGAAGGCACAACAGCCGAAGCAGAAGTGTTGAAAAATGCTTTTTCGCTGCCAAGGTTCAAATTCAAAAATCCAAGGTCCATAAACGTAAAAACAGGTTTATTAACAAACACACAATAACAACGTCGACCTAGGTTTCGTTCGTCTTAACGAACTTCTTCAGAACAACTGAATGCAATACAAAATCCTTTAAATATCCTCCAAGTCATCATAAAAAGTGCCAATTAACTTAATTAATTAATTACACATTGACAAATTCTGATCTGTTTCTTAAAGGAAACCTAAGAAAATTAACCATCAAAATAAGAATCATTAAAATAAATATACACAGCAAAAACAAAAAAAATGACAAATGGCAGCGAAAACAAATGTATGCAAGTGATGTATCCAGCAGTTGCCTATATTCTTGTATAAATTTGTAAAGTGTATGTATGTATGATTAAATGTATGTGTGTGTATGTATCTAAAAATCTCTCTACCTGAGAATAAACAAATAATAAATAAATAAACTCATGTGGGTTACTTGAGTGGAGCTTGATTTCCGGATATGCAGCAGTCCCATCAAGGTGGGGTCTGAGATTGCATTGTTTGCCAGACAGAGGTTACCTCCGAGGAGTATGTATGAAACTGAGTAGAGGGACAGGGCTTTCAGTCTATCTTTGTAGGGTAGATGTTTGAGGCCCTGGATTCTCTTGGTATGGAACCTCAGTGGTCTTTCCAGCTGCTGCATGTGCTTTGCGAGGTACATCCTGAAAAGGCGTTGTACAAAATAATTGGCCTTATAAGGGAAGAATGTAGAGATGTTATGACCTCCTTGTCCCTGGATGAGATCCCCTTACTTATGAGGTGGCCCATGTAGAAAGCCTTCTGTATAATGGAAGCAACATTATAGGTTCATACCAGGCTATCTGCCCTAGGGCATTTATAAGCCTAGCCTTCTGTATAATGGAAGCAACATTATAGGTTCATACCAGGCTATCTGCCCTAGGGCATTTATAAGCCTAGCCTGAGTGTGTTTGGCTTTCGCCAACCATTTTAAATTAATTTTGCTATGCCCTTTTTCGAGGTTAGTATACTGTGCCTCTAACAGTGACACAGAAGTGATACCCGGGGTAAACCTACGATCTCCCATCCATTCATCAAGATTCCTCTTGAAGAGAGTCAATGAGGGAATCTGCCTAACCTGGACTGGGATTTTATTCCAGAGTGAAGGGAGCCTCTGAGTTATGAATCTGTCCCTCCAGCATGTCCTATTTATTTCAGTGCTGAGGTTCAAGTCTCTTGAGCGCGTAGCTCGATGGGATTTGGATTTTCTGATGTGCAGCATGTCCATTAATGCCGGGTTGGTAATGGCTTTATACGTCAGGCACAGATCGCCTCTGAGCAGGCAGTATGCCACTGAGTAGAGCTGGAGTTTCTTTAACCGGGCAGCATATGGCATCTGTTTGAGCCCTTTGATCCTCTTGGTCAGGTACTTTTGGGGTCTTCCCAGTTGCTGGAGTTGTCTGGTAAGGTACATCCCAAAAGGGGCATTGTACTCAATTATGGGCTTGATGAGGGATGAGTAAAGAGGCACGATGACCTCCCCTGATCTAGATGTGAATCCCTTCATGATTAGGTGGGCTATATAAAATGTTTTTCTAACCACTTTGTCCATGTGGTTGTCAAATGAGAGATTGCTATCAACTTGGGTCCCCAGGTCCCTAATTACTTCTTCTGTACTTAATGGATTACGACCTATGTGGTAATTTGTGGGCACTTTGTTTTTGCCAAAGGGGACGACTATACACTTTTTGGCATTTAGCTTGAGGCCATGGCTCTGGCACGAGTTGTCTGTTTCTATGAGGCCCTTTTGGAGGATGCTTGTGTCGGCTGGAGAGTCGATTATGGTGCCCAGTTTGCAGTCATCTGCGAACTTGGTCAGCCACAGTCCTTCCGTGTTGGCCTGTACCTCCGAGAAATATATACCGAACAAGAGAGGTCTCAGGACTGAGCCTTGTGGAACGCCACTTGTAACTGGTTTGGAGTCTGACATGGCTCCAGCAATTCTAACCATGTGGGTTCTGTCCTTGAGCCAGTTTGCAACCCATCTAGTGACATAGGGGTTTATATTTAAGCTGGTGAGCTTATCTAAAAGGCCCTAGTGGGATATTGTATCGAAGAATTTGCGAGGACCAGGTAGGCTGTGTGGACCACCTTCCCTGCCAGTGGCCTTGGTGACTGTTTCAAAGAAATCGACCAGGTTTAAGAGGCAGGATCTGCCCTTAACAAAGCCGAACTGGGTAGGATCCAGTGTCTGTAGGTCCCCAATATCTTTATTTATGAGATCCATGATGATTCTTTCCATAGCTTTGCAGACCAAGCTAGTCAGGTTTATGGGGCGATAGTTTCCAGAATCTGTTGAGGCACCACCTTTGTGGAGAGGGACCACTGTTGCTGAACGCCACTCTTTGGGTACATATCCTGTAGTAAGGCTGAGATTGAACTGTAGTTTTATTTTTGGGTTTAGCTCTTCTTGGAGTTCATGTAGGATGCAGCCCCGGACACAGTCTGGTCCCATTGATGCTATGTTTTTTGCTTTGGAGAGGGCGGCTCTTACCTGAGCATCTGAGATGTCAGGGGGGCAGCACTCTGCTGGGATAGATATTTGCCTTTTTGGGGGGGGGGGGAGTTTGTGCTGAACCTGTCAACTAGGATGTTGGCAATGTCTGTGGGTTCGGTGTATTTTTTGTAATTTTGGACTAATTCTGAGCATATCTGGGAATTCCCACCCAGGTTCCTAACATAACTAAAGAAAGCCTTGTGATTATCCTTATTGTCTTGTGCAATTTTTCTCTCGAAGCTGGCTTTAGATGATTTTATGAGTGCCCGTAGTTTTTTGCTAATACTGATCAGAGATGCCTTCCCTTTTTGGGATTTTGCTCTATCATGTAGTAGCTTCCTCCTTCTATTGTATAGTTTGTTTATGGCTGGGGTCCACCAGACAGGATGTCTGCCCTTGGAGGATTGGGTCTTGGTTTTATTTGGGATTGCATGATCCATGCATTCCTGAAGGTGTTCATAGAATGCGTTTATAAAGGATTCTGCGGTCTGGGCCGTATTTTCCACAGGCCCGGGGACTTTGAAGGATTCCACCTCGGTTTTAAGGAGTGTGAAATTTACTTTAGAGAAGTTTTTCACTGTGGTTTTCTGGGCAGGGGGTGGGGTCAGGGTGTGAATATCCAGTGAGATTAGTTTATGGTCTGATCTTACCAGTGAGGGATACACTTCTGGTCTGGAGCATAGAGTCCCCATGTTGGTGATGATCAGGTCCAGTATGTTTTCCCCTCTTGTGGGAGTGGTAACAAGTTGTTCCACAGCATTTGAGTTTATAAATTCTAGGAACCTTTGGGCTAGGGTGTTGGAGCTAGAGTAATGCTCCCAGTCTATGTTTGGGTAGCTGAAGTTGCCCAGTATAATGGTGTTTGGAGAGACCTTCATATTTTCCAGTGTTCTCAGGAAGGCCGAGTGGGGTTCCTGGGTTTGGGAGGGTGGTCTGTAGCAGGCTATAAACTGGAAGGCTGTTTTACCCACTGTTAGTTGTACATGGATAGTCTGTTGCTTTGTGCTGTGCCACCAACCTGGAGGTGTGGGTATCTTTGACGAATATTGATACTCCCCCTCCTTTTGTGGTTCGGTCCAAGTTTTGGGACCGAAAAGCATGGTATGAGGTATAACCTGGTAGTGATGGGGTGCTCTCGGGAGCCTTGAACCAGGTTTCTGTTACTGCACAGATATCGATGTTCTCCATGCTAAGGAGAGTTTCGAGTGCATGCATCTTGAGGTTTAGACTTCTGGCGTTGAGTAGCATTACTCTTAGTTTCTTATCCCTTGTGATACCTATGGAGGTGGGTTTGTCTTTTGAGCCTTGCCTAAAAAAGGCACTATGGGGGGTAGCAAGAGCCTTCTCCAATATCCAAAAGCCCAGGGGTGACAGGTGCAAGCCGTCCCTAGCGAAGCATCGTGGCTTGTTGAGCATGTCATCCCAGGCTGACAGGCATTGGATCCCCTTTGAATGACACCAATACTTAAGCCAAATGTTGAAATTGATCATCTTGTCTTCATATTGTGGCATCATTCTTGGTGAGGGTAAGATGCTACTCAAGGTCAGGGTCATACCGGCCTGGGCTACATGCTCAGAGAGCTCCTCTATGTCTCTTTTCATGTAGTCCAGGGAGGTACATCTCAGGTCATTCACACCAGCATGGACAATGACTGAGTCATATTTGTACTTGCCTTGGAGTGACCCGAGTGCTTGTGTTATGTGGCGGATCCTAGCTCCCGACAGGCAGCTCACCGTTACCTTCTCCTTGTTCAGCCTGGTGAGCAGGACGTCAGTGTGTCTGACGATAGAGTCACCTATTACAAGTGTATCAAGTGTTTTGTTTAGCCATAAGGGCTGTGACTGTTCGGCACACTGGCTTTGTGAGCTATGTGTTGCACGTGTTTTGTTTTGGGGTAGCAGTTGCTTGGATGTCTGCTTTGGAGGTCTCTGCTGCTTAGTCAGATTTTTATTTAGAGCCTCCGAGTATGTTTTTGTGTGTTTATGTGTTTGGTTTGCTGTTGTGGTAGGTCTATGTGAGACTGGAATTTTAGTGAGTGTGGTTTCCTTCTCCTCCTGACTGGTTACGCCAGTACTGAGTTGAGAGAGCTTAGCCTCCAGTTTGGCTATATGGTTGCATCTCTCACGTGTTGGAATTTGTTGGGAGGAGGAGAGGGTTATCTGTGTACATGAGGCAGTTGTAACATTGCCTCAGGATTCCTAGATACACCAGCTGGACCAGAGAGGAGATTGACAACTGACCTTTGGACATGCTAGAACAGTATTGGGAATTCCTTTATAATTGAAAAAAAGGGCCAATGGGGAACAAGGTACTCAAGGGGAGTTTGTGAGGGTGTAGTGCTTTTAATTTTTTAGTGCTGACTTATATAATTGCTTTAGTAAGCAAGTGCCAGGTAACTTAAATGCAATGTGTTACAGGTAACTTAAATGCAAAAATGACAAACAGTAACCTTCTTTCAAGTGAAACAAGGAAATAAGTACAGTAAGCAATGCAGATATCACTAGGGATCCACAGAAGCTCTGAAAAGCCACGTTTTAGGTGGAATTAGCGTTTCAGGGAAATAATAAGCAAACAAACAACAAGCATACAAACAAAGCTAGATTCAGCAAGCCTGGATCTAGTCTATGCAACAGCAAACAAGGTGTACCAATTTCAGTAAGAAACATTTCAAATATGCAGGCACTATAAGCCTTTAACCAGAAATTCCCAGCTCAGAAGGGCAGAGTCCAGCCTCTCCTCCCACAAGAGTGCAGACCATGAACCTTCTTAATGTAAAATAACTGGCCTGAAGCCCAAGTGCTTAAACCAGAACTAATACACTTTTAGAATAACAGACACTGAGCCCTCAATCAGCAGTTCCCAACTTAGAAGGATGTAAGCTACCTGTCCTGCCACCAAAGTACAGGCCACAAACTTTCCTAATGTAAAACAACTGGTCTGAAGCTCAAGTGCTTAATCCAAAAGACTTAGAAATAGAAGTTATGTCCTTACCATAACGTTCCATGTGGAGTGTTCATCTCGCCTTTGTTCTTACACATGGGTTCGGAGCCGATCCACGGCTCCGTGTCGGCCGCTTGCAAGCTCTGCATCGAGAAGAAGCTTGAGACAACCTAATACCCACAATCCCCCTCTGCCTTTACCTCAGATCTAGTTTGCAAGCAAACCAGCAGTCAGAGAGAGCACACTCATGCTTATATCACATATGCACAGAACTAAGAGTCTATATATATATATATATACACATATATATACATGTCAACTATATACACCACAACTGCAAAGCAGAAGCAGAATGCCCCAGGCCAGGCACCAAACTGAACGTTCTTCCTAAGGGTGGGAGGGTGGGAATGTAAGAACAAAGGCGAGATGAACACTCCACATGGAACGTTATGGTAAGGACATAACTTCTATATGTGATAGTGTTCAATCTTGCCGCTTGTTCTACACATGGGTAGCCCTAGCTCCTTGTTCCTGAGGAACTCACGGAAGGACGTTCTTGAGCACAGTGGAACCAAAGGTTGCCCTGTCCCTAGAAACCTTGTCTACCTTATAATGAGAAATGAATGTATGTGGCTTAGACCAAGTAGCAGCCGCACAAATAGCGTCTAGTGGTAGGCGGGCTGCATGAGCCAGGGATGTAGACACTGACCTTGTGGAATGTCCTTTGGGTTTGTGCAAAAGAGTTTGATTTGAAGACTCATAGACATAGATGATACAATCAGTTAACCACTTAGAAAGAGTTCTTTTGGTAACCGCTACTCCTTTACTGTTATCAGCAAAGGCTACAAAAAGTTGATCAGTTTTTCTGTGATCTTTTGTTCTATCCAAGTAAAACCTTAGCTGTCTGTGAACATCTAATTTGTGCAACATATACTCCATTTTATTGGAGTGATTTTTGAAGAAAGTGGGTAATTCAATGGACTGATTAATATTATTAACAGAACAAACTTTAGGAAGGAAGGATGAATTAGTGCGAAGAGAAACTCTGTCAGAGTGAAAGATCAAATAAGGGTGCTTAATGGAGAGAGCTTGAAGTTCAGATACTCGCCTAGCGGATGTAATGGCTACCAAAAAGAGAGTCTTCCATGACAAAAATTTCAATGGGCAAGAGGAGGCTGGTTCAAAGGGGGGGCAGCATTAACTTAGATAACAATAAGTTTAGACTCCAAGGTGACGTAGGAGATCTAATTGGTGGTCTAATATGAAAGCCCCTTTTAAAAAGGCTTTACAAAGTCTGTGGGCCATAACAGGAGCCCCACATTCTTCCACATGGAAATTAGAAATGGCAGCCAATTGAACTCTTAATGTGGCAGGAGAAGCACCCTGATGGAACAAGTCTGTTAAAAACTCTAATATTTTATTCAAAGGAGCTATAACAGGGTCCACTTGCTGTGTATTCGCCCAGAATACAAAGCGCTTCCATTTACTAGTATATGTTTTAGTAGTGGAAGCTTTATGAGAAGCCACTAATATATTCTGAACTGCAGGCGAAAGAAGATCAGACCTGGCTAAGTTGGGAATTGAGCAGCCAAGCTGCTAGATGGAGGGACAAGAGCGAGGGGTGAGGAGCCCTGACGAGTGAGTCAATAGATCTGGCTCTGGGTCCAGGATCCAGGGTCCCCGAATGCAGTGTGTCATGAGGAAGGGGAACCAAATTTGACGAGGCCAGAATGGGGCAATGAGGATTATTGTCCTGTGTAGGTTTTGGCTTTCTGGAGAAACTTTGATATCAGGGGAAGGGAGGAAATGCGACAGGAGTCCCGGGGGCCAATCGTGAATCAGTGCCCCTGGGGACTTCCCTGGAGGGGTAATAGGCCAAAGTAGCTCCTGCATTAGGCGTTCATTGGAGACGCAAACAGATCGCAGGAAGGCTGGCCTGCGCATAAAAATCTTTTCGCAACTGACTGTTTTAGGGACCACTCGTGGGGTAACAGAATTACTCTGCTCAGCCTGTCGGCTATGACGTGGATGACCCGATGTGCGTTGCTATCAGAAAGCGACCCGTGGACTCCGCCCATTGCCAGATTCTCATGGCCTCTGCATAGCTGATAGGACTTGGTTCCCCTGCTTGTTTATGTACCAGACTACCGACATGTTGTCCGCCTGAACTGCAATAGTTCCCAGAGGAAGAAGGGGAGCAAAGTGTTGCAACGCTAGAAACACTGCCCTCAACTCTAGAACATTGATGTGCAGTTTGTACTCTAAATTGGTCCATTCGCCTTGGACTGTCTGCCCCTGAAAGATGCCCCCACCCTATCAGGGAAGGCGTCCGTGGTCACCGTAACTGTAGGCGTGGGTAGCACAAATGGTCTCCCCTTGGAAAGGTTGCAAGCCTGAAGCCACCAGTTTACGTGTCCTTTGCATGTGTTCGTTATAACAATCTCGTGTGTTAGAGGTAGTTGTTGAACGACCATTGTGCAAACAGTAGGCATTGTAGGACTCTCATGTGCAGTCTTCCCAAGGGTATTGCAATAAGAGAAGCTGACAGGAGGCGCAAAACCTTCAGTACCAGTTTTGCTGGGGATTTCCTGGACAAGAGAAGTAGAAGTATGTGAGTCTGAAGTGAAAGTACCCTTTCTGGGGGAAGTCTTAGAATTAACTGATGTGTATTTAATTCGCTCCTATGAATAAGATACTCTCTGATGGCTGTAGTAAGGATTTTCCGAAGTTTACGGAAATTCCTAGGTGAACACACAGTTGAAGAGTATAGTCTCTGGCCTGTACAAGTTGACGCTGGGTGGTGGCAGAAAGGAGCCAGTCGTCCAGATACGGAAACACCTGAATCCTTGGCGCCTCAAGTGAGACGCTACCACTGCCATGCATTTGGTGAAGACCCTGGGGGCTGAGGTCAGACCAAAGGGCAGGGCTCGAAATTGAAAGTGACTGGCACCCAGCCGGAAGCGCAAGTGATCTCTGGATGCCCTGGCCATTTTGATGTGGTAGTATGCATCCTTCAGATCTATTGAGCACATCCAGTCGTCCTTCTGTAAGAATGGAAGGATCGATTGAAGCGTGACCATTCGGAACTTTTCTTTCTTGACGAAGGTATTGAGGTCGCTTAAGTCCAGAATGGGCCTCCAGTCCCGTTTTCTTTGGAACTAAAAAGAACCTTGAGTAAGTCCCGAATCCTTTCTGGTCCGCTGGGACTGGTTGGATGACTCTTTTTTCTAGCAGCTTTGAAATTTCTACAGCTGCTGGCTCTCGCAGATGGGGCGGTACATCTGGGAGTCTTTTCTTTGGAATGGGATGGGATAGAAAAGGTATATTGTAACCTCTGGTAACCACGCTTTTACCCACTTGTCTGTAGTTATGTTTTGCCAGGCCTGAGGGTATAAAGCTGTTTACCCCGACTGCCTCCAGAGCAGGACAGTCGGGCCTCCTCTCAGGAGTGCTGGAAAGGTTTACCAGGAGTGTATCCCTGTCACCTTGATTCTGCGGACCCTCTGCCGCCAGGGCGGCGTCTTCCACCTCTGCCCCTCCTCTGCCTCTAGAAGGCATCACCCTGTGTGCCTGGGAAAGATCCTTGGGGTTTCGAAACCACATTTTTCCACCACGTTGCCCTTTGGGGCACGGTCTGGTTGGGGTGGAAAACGGACTCCGACAGCAGACAGAGTCTTTCCCTCCTGCTCACACGTAAGGGTCCTTTACTTTGGGGCCAAAAAGAGTGGCAATCACAAATGGGGCGTTAGTAAAGGAAGACTTGAAGGCTTTCGCGAATGAACATAAGCGCATCCAGGATTGTCTGCGAAGAGCAATCGCTGAAGCTGCTGCCCTACTCGAACCTTCGCCGCGTAAGAGATCAGCCTCATGGACGAGTTCACAATGGATGTAAGGGTATTAAGTTGCGCTGTCACTTTCTCTGAGACAGCAGCATCTGTAGTACCCTGGAGGGTATCTCCCAACTCTTTGACTAGATCCCTCTGTAGTCGTGTAAAGTGGGTCAAATAGTTCAGGGATCGCATGGAAAAGCCGCTGAACTAAAAATGCACTTCCCATACCTGTCCATAGTCCTAGAATCTTTATTAGGGGATGGACAGATGAGGAAGATTCCGACATCTCCTTTTTCGTGGCCGCTGCCACCGCCACCATAGCGTCCACTGGAACTCCTTTTGTCAAGTAAGTCTTGTCCTGGGGTGCAGTGATATACTTATTGGGTTTCCTTGGGACTGGTTCCACTGTGTCAGGAGCCCCACTCTCGAGCAATAAGTTCCATTAATTCATCAAGGAGTGACCCAGGAGGAGGAAGGGCGAGCACCGAATGCCTTCAGCAAGACTGACTCATCCTCAGAAGGGGGGAGGGACTGCCAGTCACCTCTGTTTCAGGATCTCCAATATGTCAGAAAAAGAGACATCTTCTGAAGGTGACTTAGGGACCCTTCTGACTCATCTAAGTCAGTATCGGATGTTAAGGATTCTTGTGGAGAATCCAAGTGTCTCCTCTTACACAATCTTTTCCTAGGGACTTCTTCGTGGGGAGCATCCAAGAAGCCTCCGAGGAAGAGGGGCCTCCAGGGGTGGCTGAGACACGGTGCTTCGACGCTTGGATGTGGCCGTGCAGAGGAGGATAAAGGCCCTTTATGGGGAGGAGAGGTTGCTTCTACTGATGTGGTTGTCTGGGTAGACAACACCTTCCTCATTAGATCGAAGCCCCGGTCCCGAGTCAAGAATCTCCCGTTCAAGAAATGGGAAGAATCCCGAAACAGGCATCAAGGCATCGACCCGAGGACGGAGCTTCGATCAGCGCCCGAGGCCCCGAGGGGAAGAGTCGGAACCGAACGCCGGTTCGACTCGGCCCGGAACCAAGGACAGATCGTCGGGTCCGAGACTCGGTATCGGGTCCGACGGAGTCGAGGTGAGAGGAACAGACCGAGAAAGGACGGTTCTGGACCCGAGGGCTCCACAATCAGAAGATCAACCTCTTCCGGCTCCAAAGACTGGACAGGTCTCGGAGGAGGAATGGATGGAGACAATGGGAGGCCTTCAAGTTTCGACACCAACTGGGTGGAAACTGAAATAAGTTTGATAGGGCCGATGCTCCAATAACTTCTGCACCACACGATCCACATCGACATCGGAGAGCTTAGAAGAAGAACGGTCGAAGGAACCAAGACGGAGCCGACCTCAATAGAGTCGAGGGAGGGAGCTCCATCACCGGTTCCAAGACTTGAGGCTCAGGAACTGACACCAGTTGAACACTCGCCCCAAGTCTGTGGAACCGGTGATCTAACTTTACTCGAAGAGCTCGGAGCCGATGACTTGGGCTCCGACGCCTTCGATTCCTTCGAGGATTTGGATGCCTGGTCTGAAGCATCCAGAGCCTCCTGAAAGGAAGGTTTTAATAACCCCTGTCCATGAGTTTCCTGCGCCTATCTGTCATGACCCTCCCACTAAACGAAAGTGACAAATTGAACAGTCCTCTTGTAAGTGGAGAGGCCAAGGCAGTAGACACAGGAACTATGGCTGTCAGTAACTGACATTTTTTGGCCACACTGGCAACGTTTAAAGCCTGATTTAATTTTCTCAGACATCTTACAGGTAAGAGAAAAGTCAAGTCCAGTATAAGAGACAAATCCGGTAGCAAAAAGTCGAATCCGATGTATATGTCAGTCCGTTGTCAAATTTAAGTAAGGGGTGGTAGGCCCCGAAAAACTCTAACCAGATAAATAAACTTAACGGTACCGAGAAATTCTACCTACACACACACACATACACTATGTCTATCAAAAGGTACTTTTTAGAACAAATTTTTCTAAAATATAACAAAATAAAAGTTATATCTTATCTCAAGTTGCTCGAGCTAGATTCCAGCGATGCGAACGCAGCAGCGGCAAACTAGATCTGAGGTAAAGGCAGAGGGGGATTGTGGGTATTAGGTTGTCTCGAGCTTCTTCTCGATGCAGAGCTTGCAAGCGTCCGACACGGAGCCGAGGATCGGCTCCGAACCCATGTGTAAGAACAAACGGCGAGATTGAACACTATCACATTGATAGCTACACTTTAATCAAGTTACTACCAAGCAATAATAAATACAATTGAATACTTTAAAGAATGCCTGGATTAGTGCTAAAGTTATGCAAATAAAAGCTAGATTCAGCAGGCCTGGATCTAGTCTATGCTACAGCAAACAAGGTGTACCAATTTTCAGTAAGAAGCAGTTCAAATATGCATGCACTATAAGCCTTTAACCAGAAATTCCCAGCTCAGAAGGGCAGAGTCCAGCCTCTCCTCCCACAAGAGTGCAGACCACAAACCCTCTTCATGTAAAATAACTGGCCTGAAGCCTAAGTTCTTAAACCAGAATTAATACACTCTTAGAATAACAGACACTGAGCCCTCAATCAGCAGTTCCCAACTTAGGATGTAAGCTACCTGTTCTGCCACTACAGTGCAGACCACAAACCTTCTTAATGTAAAACAACTGGTCTGAAGCCCAAGTGCTTAAACTAAAAGGCTTAGAATGAGTTACACCAAGCAGTAATAAATACAATTGAGTACTTTTAAGACGACGCAAAAGCAAAATAAAGTAGGAAGAAACACAAATACAGTAAAAGCAGATAATTTTTTTTCACAACTGAACTTCTTAGGTAACAGAAGGTTGAAACCTGAGACAGCTTTTAAGAAAGAAATCTCAAAAGAACCAATGAGGTGCTTAGTCTAAGCTGTAGTCCAGGTGACCTCAGTCAGCCAATGACCTCAAACAATTCTCTCTCACTGAAATGCCTGATGGCTTTGGCTAAACCAAGATGTCACTGAATATGTGCTCAGACACACAGCCTCCACAAACACTAGGCCCAAATACAAGCCTGAATATGGAAATGCTACAAATATCCCCACTACTTAGAACAAACTTCAGAAATGTTTCTCACAACTGAAAAGCAGCAATGAGCCTTTAAATGAAAGTTTTAAACAGCTAAAGGAGCCTCTAGAAAAAAGTTTAACTGCAACAAGTTATCAGAAACAAACAACCCAACAGATGCTTAATTATATTCTGGCAAATATGGATAAACAATTTCCTACAGTTTCTCCTGCCAGCGTGGTTGATATGGGCATCCTGAGACAGTGTAGCAACTGCCTGATGTACATGGACAATCATCTACTACTATCACTTAGGGATACAATTTGTGAAAAATGCAATTACATTAAGAACCTAGAGTCTATGCTCTCTCCCTCACAAACCAGTATATCTGGCACTGAGAAGGTTGTCAACACAATCACTACACCTCAAACACCACCCAAAACTACACAGCACACATCCACATATGTGAAAGTTCTCCACAAAAACAAACCCAAAGGAGACCTCAGAGGCAAAAACACATGTGAACTCCACAACCCTCCACACATAGTCCACACACCACTAAGTCCTAACCATAAACCCAACATATCAGTCATAGGAGACTCCATTGCGAGACACACAGATGTGCCTCTCAACAGGCTGGATAAGGGGAAATTCATGGCTAGTTGTTTGCCAGGTGCCAGAATCCACTACATCTCACACACACATTCAAGTCTCTCAACAACAGGTACCTTTATGACTCTATCATAGTCCATGTTGGTGTGAATGATGTGAGACATACTTTACTGACCTAAATGAAGAGAGACATGACTGAGCTCACTGAATATGTATCCCAGGCAGGTATGTCCCTACCCTTAAGCAGCATTCTACCGCCACCCAGAATTATGCCACAATATAAACAGAAAATGATTGACTAACAATTGGCATAGCTTCTGGTGTCATTCCAGGGAGATCCACTACTTGACAGCCTGGGAAGATATGATCAACAGACCATGATGCTTTGCTGGAGATGGCTTGCATCTGTCTCATTTGGGCTTCAGGCTTCTGGCAAATGCCCTTGCCTCCCCATAGTGCCTTTTTTAGAAAAAGACATGAGGTCAATACTTCCAACATAAAAATTTCAACAAAACACAAATTAAAAGTCATGCTGCTAAATGCTAGGAGTCTAAACATGAAACTGCACCTATTGCAAACATTCTTAACCCTGGAAGATGCTGATATTTGTGCAGTCACAGAAACCTGGTTCAAAGCTATGGAGACCACCCCAGCCTTATCTGGTTACTCGTCTTATCATACATTCAAACCCCAAACTGTGGGCAGCAAAGCCAAAGGAAGTGGAGTTTCAATATATATTAAAGACACACAAACCTCCAGGCTGGTCAAACAGTATGACGTACAGGAGACACACCAGGTGCAGTTAACCACTGACAAGACCCCTATTCAAATCATGGCTAGTAACATGCCCCCAAATTTGATTAAAGATGCCCACTTCAGCTATCTGGACCTCTTTGAATTTATCAAGATTCAACCCTTTAACTACCTAACCATAGACTGGAAAAAAACTACTCATGTCAGAACACAAATGCCCAGAGATTCCTTGATTTTATCAATACAAATGCCTTGGAACAGCTAGTAGATATCCCCACATGAGGTGATAATATCTTTGACTTGGTATTAACCAACATGAGGAACAACTGCAACACCCCTACAGTATCATCCTCCCTAGTAAGATCTGACCATAAAGTGGTCACTATCTCCCTGCCCCCCAGCTATGGTCAAACAATAAAAGTACAGTTTTGTACCTACCATAAATGTAGATGTTCGAGTGTCTTCACTGCTGCAGTCATTACACTTGGGTTATCCTGCCATCAGGCGGGTCCGCAGTTGGCCTGAGTTCCAAAGTCTTGGTCCGGCGTCGGTTGCTGTCACCTCTTCCCTGATGTCAGTGTGCCAGGGGTATATAAGAAGCAGCCAATGCCATTTTCTTCAGTTTTTCTTGCCCCAGATGTCAGGTGCCCCCAAGAACGGTAGGCAATACATATTGCTAATAAAGCATACAAAAAAAGGTAAAAATAAAACCTTCATTAACCAGCAAATACACCACAAAGGTAGTATAGGTTAGTCCCAGATAAGAAAGAGGGGCTGGCGGGTGGGTAACCTGGACTGCAGCAGTGAAGACACTCGAACATCTACATTTATGGTAGGTACAAAACTGTACTATGTTCATCGTGTTTCACTGCTGCAGTCATTACACTTGGGTAGAATCCCAAAGCTGAGTTTGGGTGGCTGGCTCTACAGAGAATTTGGTGTGGCTATGAGGCCCTGCAGCACTGCAGTGGCAAAGCCAGCTCTGGATCTAGAATAAAGAGGCAATGCTTGGTAAAGGTGTGCACTGAACTCCAAGTTGCAGCTTCCAAGATATCTTTGGTAGGCACTCCTCTAAGGTAGGCAGTAGAAGCAGCAGTTGCCCTGGTGGAATGTGGTCTAATGTTAGATGGTACAGGTTTTCCATGCTGTGTGTAGCAGAACCGGATACAGTGTCCTATCCACTTTGAAATGGTCTGCTTTGAAATAGCCTTTCCCTGTTATCCTGCAGCATATGATACAAACAATTGTTCAGTTTTTCTGAAAGCTTTTGTTTTGTCCAAGTAGAAGCATAATTGCCTGTGTATGTCCAAGGAATGTAGAAGTCTCTCCCCTTTATTCTGGGGATTTGGATAAAAGGTTGGCAAGTGAATAATTTGGTTAAGAGCCACACTGGATACCACCTTAAGCATAAAGGAAGGGTTTGTTCTTAAAGAAACCCTGTCTTGATGGAAAATTATAAAAGGCTCCACTGCAATTATTGCCTGCAGTTCTGAGACTCTTCGTGCTGAGGTTATTGCCAGAAGCAGAGCAGTTTTCCATGATATATATTTTAACTCTGCTGAATTGGCTGGTTCAAAAGGAGGCAAAGTGAGTTTTTCCAAAAAGAAATTGAGGTCCCAAGTTGGTGTTGTTGCTCACCGGGGCGGTCTTATGTTTTTAGCCCCTCTGAGGTACTGCTTTAGCAAAGGGTGAGAAAAATAGGAGGATCTGTGTTGTAATGAGCCAAGATGGCAGAACCGTGAATCTTAATGGATGAGAAGGATAGTCCTTTGTCCAGCATCTCAGTTAATTATTGTAGTATCTGAGGAATGTTACGGACCAGAGGATCAAGGTTTTGAGAGTGGGTCCAGGCACAGAATCTCTTCCACTTTTCTGAATAAGATTTCCTGGTGCTAGGTCTCCTGGCCTCCAAAATGACATCCATAACAGCTTTAGAGAGAGAAGTTGTCTGTTTGGCTATTGAATCTTCCATGCAGCCAGGTTTAAAGTTTTGAGCGGACTGTGCAGTATCTGATTGTTTTGCTGAGTCAGAAGGTGTGGAATTTGAGGCAAAATCCAAGGTGGACCTTGAGCTAAGTTCTTTAAGACTGGGTACCAGTGCTGGCGGCCAGTCTGGAGCAATCAGAATCATCTGTGGTTTGTCTTGTCTGGCTTTTAGGAGTACCTTTGAAAGGAGAGGCAGTGGTGGGAAGACATAAACACTTAGGTTTTTCCAGCTGAACGAAAGAGCATCCACTTTCCATGCTTGTGTGTGATAAGTCCTTGTGCAGAATTTTTGTAGTTGGCAATTCAGTGGGGAGGCAAAGGGATCTATGTCCGGGCACCCCCATTTTTGCATTATCATGCTGAAAACCTGGGGATTTAATTTCCACCGTGAGGAGGATCCATGATGTTTCTGCTTAGGTCATCTGCCAGAGTATTTATCTTTCCTGGCAGGAATTGTGCTTGCAGATGAACTTGATAAGTTATAGCCGTGTTCCACAAGGTCATGGCTTGCCTGCATAGGGGGTAAGAATGAGTGCCCCCTTGCTTGTTTATGTACCACATCACTGTGGTGTTGTCTGTCCTTATTAATAATTGTCCTGGGTGCAGAATGTCCTTGAAAGCTGTTAGGGCATTTTGTACAGCCAACATCTTTTTGATTGATGTGAAGAGGCATTTGTTCTGTGGTGCATTTGCCTTGAATACATTTTCCTGCCATGTGTGCTCCCCAGGCGTAATCCAAGGCGTCTGTTGTTATAGTCTGCCTGGCTGTGGGAAGAGTGAAAGGCTGACCCTTGTTGAGGTGACATGCCTGTGCCCACCATCAAAACTCCTGTTGTAGGCAGGGAATTAGAGGTATTACTGTCTCCAAGCTGTGAGAATGTTGAGACCAAACACTTTTTAGGTACCATTGTAATTTCCTCATATCCAGTCTTGCATATGGAATTAGTAGAATGCAGGATGGCATGAATCCCAAGGCCTGCAGAATTTTTCTTTCAGGGAGTTGGGACTTTGTTGCCATCAATTGAAAATACTGAGTCAGTTGTCGTCGTTTGTCTGGCGTGAGATAAGCCATCTGGGCCGTTGTATTTAAGCTGGCACCCAGGAATATTATCTCTAGTGAGGGCCCTAGTTTTGATTTCTTTTCGTTTACTGTGTACCCTAGGCAACTTAATCTTTTTCGAACGCCAGATGCTGTAGAAGAATGTCCTTGCTCTCTGCTTGAATCAAGCAGTCATCCAGATATGGATATATTTGAATTCCTTTTTGTCTGCAAAATGCAATTACTGGTACCAGGCATTTGGTAAAGACCCTGGATGCAGTAGATAAGCCAAAGGGCAGTGCAGAGAATTGGTAGTGTATTGAACCAGCTATGAATCTGAGGTATCTTCTGCAATTTTGTCTGATAGGGAGATGCAGGTATGCCTCTTTGAGGTCCAAAGTAACAAGCCAAGCTTTCTTGCCCAACATGGGAAGGAGCTGTTGTAGTGTCAGCATTTTGAATTTTGGAACATCCAGGTAAGTATTTAGAGTGGAAAGATCCAGAATGGGTCTCCAGGCTTTGTCCTTTCTGGGTACCAGGAAGAGTCTTGATTAAAATCCTTGTCCTTTTTCCTGCTGTGGTACTTTTTGAACAGCTCTCATGTCCATGAGAGCTGTAATTTGTTTTTGTGCCTCTGCCCATTGATTTTGTGGCAGGTCTGGCATTCCTTTTAGCCTTGGAAAGTGAAACCTGTAACCTTGAGACACAATATTCAGCACTCATTTGTCTTGGGTGATTGCTTGCCAGTTTTGAGAAAAAAGTGCTAGTTTCCCCCCTAAGGGAGCTGCCAAAAGGTAAGAGTTTGGCACTGGAAGGGGGAAGTCATTGGGACTGTTTCCTGTAAGGTTGTGACTTACCCTCACCTTGTTTTTGGTTTGAAGCCCCCCACTGTCATGGTAAGAACCTTGTGGCTGAGATCTGCCTCTTGGGCATCTATATCTGCCTCTTTGTGGCCTGTCTGACACTGGAAAGGACCAATTCTTAATAGGCCAATTTCTGCTAAATCGTGGTGGCTGTACCTGTAAGAAATCCTTTACTGTTTGCATAGATTTTGCCTTATCCTTCATTTTCTTTAATACCTCTTCTGCCTTAATACCAAATAAATTATCTTGCTGCAAAGGAGCATCCAGTAATTTTGCCTTAACATGATCTGATAAACTTTGTTCTTTTAACCAAGCATGCCTTCGAATCACAGATCCTGTAACTGCTGCTCTACAAGAAGCTTCTAATGAATCAAAACCACATTGCAAAGTATGCTTTCCCACTTGTTCAGCTGCATGCAATAAATCCTGCATTTCTTATAGTCAGGTTGTTCTGCATTTATACTAATTTTCTGTTTTAATTGAGACAGTAAATATTGTTGATACTTAAGCATGTGAAACTGGCAATTCAGAGCTCTCACTGCTAAAGTTGCAGAGGTGTAAACTTTCTTTCCCTATCTGTCTAATGCTCTAGAGTCCCTATCCGAGGGAACTGGATTCTTAGCCGTGGAAGCCTTAACCCCTTTGGGACCCTGGGAAATAGTTTCTGGGTCTGCAACAGGGTTTTTATAAAGAAATTTGTGAGAGTCAGGGACTCTGTAGTATCTGCTGGCTTGACTGGAGCTGGGGGTAAAGAATCAGGGTTTAAACTAGATTCAGAGAACACATCATCCACAATGTCCATCACTGGTGGAATAGCAAGGGGCCTGTGCTGAGGCATCAAAAGAAAGTCTCTGAGCCTTTTCTTGGATTCTGAGTAATCCTGGCCCTCCCAGTGGAAATGCTCCCTCATGGTATGTAAAGTTTCCCCAAAAGAGTAATTCTCAGGAGGAGAGGCTGAAGGAATGGATTCTTCAGCATCAGAATCCTCATGGGAGGTAAGGAATATCCCTGATCTGAAGAGGAATCAGAATATATTGAAACCTGGTCAGAGGAATCATAGTCTGTATCCTGCTTAGGCCTTTTATCGGGGGGGGGGGGCCCTGATCAAAGTTATCAAGTCTTCGGCCATCTTGAGCATCTGTTTTTTAGGCATAGAGGTCTGTCCAGGTGAATGCTGCACTTGCTTCTTTGTCTTTAGTGTAGGCTTAGTCTTGGCTGTAGTTGTAATGGTAAGTTGAGTAGGCCTGAAAACATCCTCAGAAGCCGATGCCTGCTCAGCGGCTCCGGACCCATCTGAAGGGTTAATCTCCGTTGGCCCAACTTGAGGCTCCAGAGGCCTAGGCACCTCTACGTGGGAGTCAGACACGGCCTGTGGTTCTGAGGTAGCGGGTGTCAGGGGCTGCGAAAGCACCTCACTGAAAACCAGTAACTGGCCTAGAAGAGGCTTCGTCATCCGTTTTGGACCTCGGAAGCCTTTCCTTATCTTTATCTTTGCGCTTTTTATGCATTCTGGTCGTTGGTTGTTCTGACGGCATTGTGTAATTAAACCTTCGCCCAAAATAATGGCGAGTAAAATCAAACCGACGTTTAATAGTGCGTTTGTTAAATCTAGCACAAAACCGACAACTAGTGACGTTGTGGTCTGGGCCTTGGCATGGAATACAGTAAGAATGAAAATCCTTATGAGGTATTTGCTTTCCACAAGAAATACAATTATTAACTTTTTCTGACATCGGTCTGAGGCAAGAAAAATTTTCCCCCAATTAGCTTTATTGAAGACTTTGGTTCTGAAATCGAATTTGAAATCTCAGGATTTGGCTGACCGGCACTTGCAAACTGCTTTTGCTTCGGGCACCGCGCGGCAAGAAAGACTGAAGAAAATGGCGTTGGCTGCTTCTTATATACCCCTGACGCACTGACGTCAGGGAAGAGGCGACAGCAACCAACGCCGGACCAAGACTTTGGAACTCAGGCCGACTGCGGGCCCGCCTGACAGCAGGATAACCCAAGTGTAATGACTGCAGCAGTGAAACACGATGAACATCTTCTCCAAAGCCGATTACAACCTCCTGAGGGATGGTATAAACAGCTTCACAGCCCCCTCCCCCTCTCCTCTGTAGAAACTGGCACCAATATTCAAATCTACACCAAAGTACTACACAAGTATTTATACAGATGCATGGAATCAGGAACAGCTGACAGGACAAAACCATCCTCTGCAAGGAAGAGTAAACCTGTCTGGTGGACATCTGCAATAAATAAACTATATAACAAAAGGAAAATAATTGCTGTTCAGGACCAAGAAGGACCAGGTGCCTACTTGGAAGCAAGCTCTCTTTAGCCTAAACAAGCAAATAAGAGCACTAGTGAAATCCTCTAAAGCCAACTTCGAGTCCAAATTGGTCACATCTACTAAAGACAATCATAAGGCCTTCTTCACATATGTCTGCAATCTCAAAGGAAGCATCCAGATAATTTCATAACTGGTGATAAAGAACACCACATACACAAATGCTGTAGATATAGCCAACCTACTGGCTGACAGATTCAGCGAAAACGTCACCCCTCTGCCCCCCCATCAGTAAATCAGGACATCCCAGTACCTCCCCTTATCTCTAGGAAACAGGTCATCACTGCCCTCTCAAAGGCAAAAAATACAACCTCCATGACACCAGTTGTTTGTCTGTGTCAGCCCCTCCTGGAGAACATTTTTATGCCAGTGTGTGATTCAATGACAGCTCCTAATTTAAAACCATCTGCAAATTTAGTCAGCCAGAGACCACTGACATTGGCTTTGACCTCTGAGAAGTAAATGACAAAAAGGAGAGGTCCAAGGACTGATCCTTGAGGAACTCCACTTGTGACTGGCCTCTTTGTAGAGGTGGACTCCCCAATTCTAACTTCCAGGGTCCTGTCTGGGAGCCAGTTGGCTATCCATTGGGTGACATATAGTTTGTCAACAGTGCTCGAGTTGGGTATTGTGTCAAATGTCTTAGCCAAGTCAAGGTAGGCAATCTGAACGTTTTTGCCCTCATCCATTGCTTTGGTGACCTTCTCAAAGAAGTCCACCAGGTTCAGTAGGCATTTTCTGCCCTTGATGAAACCAAATTGGGTTTGGTCCAGTGTTATGAGGTTTACTATATCTCTATTGATCATCTCCATGATGATTTTTTTTTCCATGGCTTTATATATAAGACTAGTGAAACTTATGGGTCTGTAGTTTCCAGGGTCTGTAGATGGCTCACCTTTGTGCAGAGATGACTGTTGCCTTTCTCTATTCATGAGGCATGAAGCCTGTTTAGAGGCTACAGTTAAAGAGTAATTCCAGAGGCCCTGCTAGATCATGTTTCATGTTATTTAGAAGGCATCCTGGGATATTGTCTGGGCCCACTGATGCAGGGTTCTTGGTCTTAGAAAGAGCAGTAAGGACCTGTTCCCTAGTGATAGCAGGGAGTCATATTTGATATTTCCTGAGGGAAGGTTGAGGGGGAGACGGGAGTAAAGTTGGAGCTGAACTTATCAGCCAGGGGGTTTGCTATATCTTTTGGCTCAGTATAAGTGGCTCCATTTACAATGAGCTCTGCACACAACTGTGTATTGCCTTTGAGGTTGTGGACATAGCTAAAAGAATGCTTTGTGGTTGCCTTAGGCCTGCGATGCCAAACTTACCTCAAATTTGGCTTTGGTAGACTTTATTTGTCCTCCGAGTTGTTTGTTTAGTTTGATGAGAGTGCTTTTATCCCGTTGGTGCTGCACCTCCTAATTTTTGCCATGATTTTTTTCCCTGTTAAACACCAAATTGATTTTGTGATTCCACTGGGGTGTTTTTTTTTTTTTTAATTAGCTCTATTCTTCTTCTTGGTGGGTACAACTGCCTCTATGCAGCTATTAACATGCTTGTACATGGTTTCTGTGAACAGTTCTGCATAGGCAGAAGTGTTCTTAGGGTTTATGGGGGCTTGAAAGTTTGTCAGCTTCTCACTTAATAGCTGAAGATTAGCCTTAGAATAGTTCTTGAACATTCCAGGTTTAGCTGGGGGCCAGGTTTTATTTTTACTTCAAAGGAGACCATTTTGTGGTCTGACCTTACCAGAGAAGGCATTACAGTAAGGGATGTGCAGCAGTCTCCGATATTAGTGAGGACCAAATCCAGTATGGTTGCACCCCTTGTTGGTGTGTTGACTATCTGGTCCAGGGAGTTTGTGTTTACAAAATCCAGGAATCTCTGTGAATGTACTTTTGGTGCTGTATAGGATTCCCAGTTAATGGTATGGTAATTAAATTCACCCGTGAATATGGTATTGGGTTGGATGGTTAGTGTTTCTAATAAGTTTAAATACATGGTATGGGTTTCCTGGGTCATAGAGGTGACCTGTAGCTTGCAAGGAAGTGGTACTGGATTTTACCTATGGTGATTTGAACATGGAGCAGTTCAAGAGCATTGTCCTGTTTGACCAGATTTGAAGTATATTTACTTTTGATGTAAATAGTCACACCTCCCCTTTAGTCACTGCCTGTGAAGTAGCTGGCCTAAATGTATGGAAGGCATGATAACCTTGCACTGTTGGTGTGCTCTCCGCTGCTTTAAACCATGTCTCAGACATCAGCATTCTCTAGGGTAAAGAGAACTTCTAGGGAGTGAAGTTTTTTGTTTAGACTCCTAGCATTGAGCAGTAATACCTTTAGATATTCTTTCCTTTACCTGAAATTAAATAACTATTTTGGAGGGCAGCCATGGATATTGAAGGTATCTAAGTATCTGAAACACCAAAGGCAAAAGGTTTGTCTTACTGGTTGTGGGTTATGCTTGAAGCAGTGGCTTTGTCCTGTTTTGATGTAGAAAATATGGTAAATGTTTTGTTATAATCTTTCAGCAGGGCAACTTTACACAGGAAATACTGAAGGACACAGGTGCTAACTTTTTTCTCAGACAAACTGACCTGGTTTTAGAAGTGTTAGGTAAGGCAGATGAAAACTACCCCATGCTCTCTTCAAATGGCATTACAGAGAGGTTTACCTCTACTATTATGAACACAGTGATAGCATTCACAAACGAGTTTAAGCAAGAGTGGGACAAGTACCTGTCCCATCTCTTCTCTGCATGAAGAGAGGCGGCCAAACAATTCAGAGTTTTTACAGTTGAGTTATTTAATGGTCATATAATGAGGAAGCCCTTACACTTCATTTATGAGTAGGAGAATAAACAAATAAAAGCAAATTATAATAATGGCCACAGTAATGTATTAAAACTTGTTACTCTTAGACAGATACACTGCCCACCATAGCTACAGTACACAAGAAACCCAAATAAGATGTTATAAAAGACTCTTACACAGAATAAAGATCCAGGGGAAAACACTGAGAAATTTCATACATGCTGAACAGCATGAAAGTTGTTAAAATGTTTTTCTCTAGATCTAGTGCTGAACTTGTGTGTATGTGAGGAATAAATGTTTAGCAGCTTCCATAGCTTAAATACATTTCTCCCACTCTCAAGGTCATTACCAAGGAATCATGGGCAATGAGCAAGTTCTCACAAACAAACATTGCAATATGTGAAGACATTTTTGTGCAGGCTGGCACAAAGCCATGATAAAAACAGCACTTTACAAAATCAAGGACAATTTGGATAAGAGTTCTCTTACTAACCTTTTTTGGCACAAGCACTCAACTAAAAATCAGTATTGCAGCCTGAAAATGCACTCCAGAGATGATTACTTTGTCTTATGGACTTTGCACCTCATACCAACATGCCTTCTTTACTTTTAACATATAAAATGCCAGACTCACATTTACTGTGCAAATGCTGCTAATAGCACACTGCATCTATGGAAGTGTGGTCTGCTCTACTCTGCTACTGCAGTTGAAGATTGTGAGCAGGACTACAGCATTAACAAAAAAAAAAAAAAATTAAGCTAGGTGTGAGAAAAGAGAAGTAAAAAAAAATGGGACTTGCCACAGGCAGACCTCTCAACTGTCCCTGATTTTGAGTTAATTTTTAGCTCTGTCCCTCTTAATCCCTCAACACTGGTACCCTTTGGACAAATGGTGGTGAGTTGTACTTAATAAATAATGACAATAATTAAGAACTAAACACTTACTTTACTTCAGGAAATGTACATTGATTCATATTCTCCAATAATGTTAATGCCTCAAGTTAATAGAACTAATATTTTAAAAGTGTCCCTGATTTTTTCTGGATTTGTCCCTGATTCTGTTGAGATTTGTCTCTGATTGATTGAGAGCTATGGCCGCAGATCAGATAAATAAGTTTTGGCAGGCCATATTGTAGCATGCAGGTCACCTATTCAATACCCCTAACCTTAAAAGTATTAACAGATATTTTCTGAAATTTAAATAGGAGGAAAATACAGGCAGATTTAGGTTGGTTTCCTTAGCTACTTCTTGCATAGAGGAAAGGTTGGACTTGGCACATAAAGACACTCTGCCCTTATGGAAAACAAGGTAGAGTTCGAATAGCCAGCAGAACAGAATCTCAACAAGCAGAAGTAAAAACATTAAAAAGGTATTTTGTAATAATTTAAAAAGAAGTTATGTCTTACCATAACGTTCCATCTGTATTGTTGATCCTCGTTCAGTCATTACTTATGGGTATCGGTTCCAAACTTGGAACCGAGCCGGCCATCTTCCAAGCTCGCATCAGCTACAAACTCTCGAGCTAAACTCTTACCCATAATTCCCCTTTCCCTGTTACCTCAGACTGAGTTTGCAAGTCAAAAGAAGGTAGAGGCTACCTCTGGTCAAATAACCTAAGAGAACCGTATGGTGAGATCCACTAGAAGCCACAGGAGGGGGAAGGAGGGAGGGTCGTAATGACTGAATGAGGATCAACAATACAGATGGAACGTTATGGTAAGACATGACTTCTTTATCTGATATTGTTAATCCTCGTTCATTCCTTATGTATGGGACAGAATCCCCAGCTACCTCTATTCCTGGGAGGTTCTCATGGAAGGACATTGCTGAGCACCATAGAACCGAAAGATGTTCTTCCCCTGGAGGCCAAATCCAATTTGTAATGATTGATGAAGGTATGAGACATAGCCCAAGTTGCAGCTGCACAGATGTCATGTAAAGAAGCTCTGGCATGGAAGGCAGCAGAAGTTGCCACCGACCTTGTTGAATGAGCTTTCATGGTAGTAGGCAACGAAATGTTACGTTGTGTGTAAATAAAGGTCACAGTCCTTCAACCATCTAGCGAATGTGACCTTAGCAACAGCCGATCCTAATCTAGGTTCATAAAAAGCCAAAAATAACTGGTCAGATTTACGAAAGGGTTTAGTCCTGTTTAGGTAAAAACGGATTTGCCTGTGTATATCAAGGGTATGTAGGCAATACTCTCCTCCATTTGAATGGCTGGGAAAGAAAACTGGCAATTTGATGGCTTGATTAATAGACATTTCAGAGATCACTTTAGGCAGAAATGACAGATTAGTTCTCAGAGACACTCTCTCTCTCTATGAAAAATCAAGTATGGACTTTTGATACATAAAGCTTGAAGTTCAGAAATACATCTGGCAGAAGTAATAATGACCAAAAACAAGGTATTGCATGACAAATACTTGAGGTCGCAAGAAGAGGCTGGTTCAAAAGGTGCCATTGTCAGAGCTTGTAAAACTAATGACAAATCCCATGGTTGAATAGGTTCTCTAAAAGGTGGCTTCAGATGATTCACACCTTTTATGAAGGGTCTTGCACAATTTATGGGACATAAGAGAGGAATCTTGGACACCCTCATGAAAATGAGAAATTGCAGCCAAATGAACTTTAATGGTAGAGGCCGATAGACCCGATTGAAACAGGTCGGCCAGATAGTCTAGTATTATCAACACTGGTGCTGAAATGGGGTCTACTTGTTTATCTTTCAGCCAACAGGTAAATCTTTTCCACTTGCTCAGATAAGTAATTCTAGTGAAGACTTATGAGAAGCAATGAGAATATCACATACTGGTAAAGAAAGATCATTCTGCCTGGCAATCAAGGGAATTGGAGTAGCCAAGCTGTTAGCTTCAGGCTGTTCAGGCTGGGATAAATCAGGTTCTGTGGGTGTGAGATCAACTCCGGGATTGGATGGAGGATCCATGGTCGATCTAGTAGGGGCCAAAGGAATGGGAACCAAATCTGTCGTGGCCAATATGGTGCTATGAGGATTACCTTGTGCTTCAACCACCGGGCTTTATTCAGAAACTGGGGAATGAGAGGAAAGGGCGGAAATGCGTAGAGAAGACCCGAGGGCCAATCGTGGACTAGAGCATCCCTGGGTGACTGTCCCGGGGGGGGGATCAGGGCAAAGTAGTTGCAGCATTTGTAGTGTGGCCGGGGATGCAAAGAGGTTAAAGCAAGGATGGCCCCAGCGGTGGAAGATCTCCGCCGCTACCAAGGGATTCAGGGACCACGTGAGGTTGCAGAATGCACCTGCTGAGTCTGTCTGCTATCACACTGGAACTCATGGAAATGTGTGTTGCTAGAAGAAAACGGTTGGTAGCCATCGCCCATTGCCATATCCTCATGGCCTATCGACAAAGGGGGTAAGATTTGGTTCCACCTTGCTTGTTGATGTACCAGACCACCGCCATGTTGTCTGATTGAATCTCAATTGTCCCAGACAGCAGCAAGGGATGGGATGCTTGCAACGCCAGAAGCACTGCCCTCAGCTCTTGGACATTTATATGCAGATGGGCCTCCGGTTTGGACCAAGTGCCTTGGACTGTCTGTCCCTGACACAGCCCCCCCACCCCATCAGGGAAGCGTCCGTGGTCACTGTGGCCTTGGGTTGCTGGTGGGGAAAAGGGGCGAGACCATTGAGAGAGATTGTGTCTCATCCAATTTAAATCCGGTTTGCACCTGTGGGTTACTCGAATCATGGCTGAAAGAAGATGCTTAAAAGGATACCATTGGGGGGGGCAGTAAACATTGTAGAGGCATCATGTGAAACCTGGCCAGGGGAACAATGGTGATGGAGACTGCCATGGAACCCAACAGCTGTAGAACCGAGTGAGCCGTGGATTCTTCCTTTGAAAGGATTGAAATTAATTGTTGCTTTATACTTAAAATCCTGTGCTCTGGAACAGCAGCTCTGCAGTTTTTTGCGTCCAAGATAACCCCTATGAATTCTGTCGACTGAGATGGGCTGAGATTGGATTTCTGCCAGTTTATGGTTATGCCTAGCCTTTGAGCAGCGACGAAACAGTATGCCAGGGCTTTTTCCAGTAGATGTCTGGTGGGGGCAGAAATGAGCCAGTCGTCTAGGTACGGAAACACCTGGAATCCTTGAAGTCGCAAGTGAGCTGTGTCAACTGCCATGCACTTTGTGAACACTCTGGGGGCTGTAGAGTCCGAAGGGCAGTACTCTGAACTGGTAGTGACTGGCTCCCGCACGGAAGCGCAGAAATCTTCTTGATGGCCTGTCCACCTTTATGTGGTAGTACGCATCTTGAAAATCTATAGAGCACATCCAATTGTCTTTTTACAAAAGCGGGAGGATAGACTGTATAGTGACCATCCGGAATTTTTTACTCTCACAAACTTGTTCAACACACTGAGGTCCAAAATTGGTCTCCAGTCCCCGGTTTTCTTTGGCATCAAAAATAGTTGAGTAGAATCCGGATCCTATTTGGTCTGGAGGGACTATTTGGATGACTCTTTTTCTTAGCAGCTTTTCTATCTCTAGTGCTGCTTCTTCCCTTGACTGGGTGGAACGTCGGGAAGATTTTATGAAGGGACGGGACAAAGATCGAAGGGGATAAGATAACCTCTGGTTATGATCCTTTGTACCCAAGAATCGGTGGTGATGGTTAGCCAGGCAAAAGGGTACAAGGAGAAACATCCCCAGCCACCTCCAGAGGAAAGGAGTTGGGCCGCTCTTCAGGAGCGCTGGTAGGATTGACCAGGGAAAGAATCCTTGGAACCCTAGTTACAAGGTCCCCCTCAGCCCCAAAAGGAGCATCTTCCCTGTGAGTTTCCCCCTCTGCCTCTGGGGGAGAACTCGGCTTGTGTGTCACGGAAAGGACCCTGAGATTTCTTGAACCATATCTTCCCACTCTTTTGGTTTCGGGAGAAAGCACGTTGAGGGGAAGAACAACAGACACTTACGGCAGAAAGGGTCTTACCATCTTGTTCACATCTGGTCAGTGTAGGGGCGTTAAGAAAGGAAGACTTAAAAGGTTACGCAAAGTTGCACAAGTGCATCCAGGCATGTCGTCTCAAGACAGTAGCTGAACCCGCCACTCTAGCTGCTCCTTCTGATGTGTGAGATATCAATCGCATAGAGGAGTTAGATATAGACTCGATGGCCAACTGAGAGGCCACTCTGTCACGGACCTCATCAGACACTGCACCATCCAAGGTTTCAGAGAGCTCAAAAACCAGATCCCTTTGAAGCCTGGTAAAATGTGCCATATAATTCAGGGACCTGATAGCAAAGGTTGCTGAAGCAAAAGTGCACTTCCCTATTCTGTCCAGGCCCCAGGACTCTGTTGGGTGGATGGACAGTCTGGCTTTCTTCCAGATCCTTTTTTTGTTGCGGCCGCCACCACCAAAGCATCTACAGACCTTTGGACCAATGGGGATCTAAAGCAGGAGGGGACAAGATTTATCAGGCCTCCAGGGAATAGCTTCAACAGTACCAGGGGCCTTCCAAGCATGCTGCACGATGAACTTGACAAGTTCATCGGCAGGTGGAGTAACCCAGGAGGTAGGGGGCAGGTGCGAAAACCCTGTAGGAACACAGATTCCTCAGGGGTCGGATTAGTGGGCTGCCAGTCACCTCTCTGTTTCAGGATTTCAAGGATATCACCAAAGGATACCTCAGAGGGTGACCGAGGGGATCATTCCCCCTCATCGAAATCTGTGTCTTCATTGAGAGACTCCTCTGTGGAGTCCATGTGCTTCCTCTTACACAAACTTTTCCGGTGGACCTACTCAGCGGGAGAAGCTGGGGAAGACAACGGAAAAGTGGATTCCTGAGGGAATATGTCCTGAGGCCCTTGCACCCGGTGTCTGCTAGGTGCGACTTGTGAAATCAGTGTATCAGAGGAGGGCGCAGGTATAGACACAGTCCGGTATTGCCAGCAGCAGCGAAAGCCTTCTCCATCAGTTGGAAGGCTGATCCACCCGGAGAGGAGTGTATGTCAAGGACAGGGGGCACTCCTCCCCTAAGTGGCTCAGCCTGCCGACTCGGAGTCCCTGGATGGCTGTGGAGCAGCAAGCTATGAGTATCACAGCTGACCATCCTGGGTATTCGCAAAACTTTCTTGCCACGAAGGCAACTGCAGTTCCTTAGTGAGATCCATAAAGGGAACCGCAGAAGGGGAAGACTGTACTATATTCATGGATTTCAAAAGGCAATGAAGGAGGAGAATAAGAAGGTGTCTTTGGAGATGGGTGATCACCTCCCAAGGAAAAACAGTTCCTGGGGGATGGAATACCTCTGGCCAAGAATGCCTGGTCCACAAGACGCAACACATCATGTTCAGACAGACTTCTAGTGGACCTCACAGAGACTGAGGGAGAAACAGGCCTGTCCACAAAAGAGGCAGACTCGGTGCCCATCTCATCTGATTGCACAGAGGACAACGGTGCCGAGAAAAACTGAACTACTGTAGTCTGCACCAAAGAAGTCATCTGTGCTGATGTCATGGTCTGCACCGGCACAGGGATCGGTGCAGAGGTGGTTATCGGTACCAAAACTGGAACCGACAAAACTGGAGTCAGTAATAAATTCCTCTGTTCCAAGGAAGATCTCTTAGCAGACGCGGTCAAGTTCTGCGCCGACTGAATAGTTGGTGCCAATACAGTGGTAAAAGGTCTGAACTGAGGAGCCCCTCGGTGCCGATATGTAGAAGGCTGCAAGAGAGGACGGAGCCAAAATCACTAATGGAGCTGAAGGTCTGGTCACCGAAAGCACTGGGGCTGACTGAGTGAGCTCTGGAGTTGAAATTTTAGCCTTTTTAGATTTTGGTTGTTGAGGTTCCCAGCCGGGGACGAAGGCAAGGATTTAGCCTTAGTAGAAACATCCATTCTCTTATGGGCTTTAGGAGGGGTTGAGACCTCTGACCCAGAAATAGCCTCTGAAAAGGGAGATTTTAGAAGTCCCTTCAGAATCAGCTTATTTTTCCTTTCTAACAAAGTTCTATTAGAAAAGTTTTCACATATAGTACAAGGTGGTTCAACAGATAAATGGGAAGCTCCCAAACAATAAACACAGAGTGTGCATCAGAAGTAGGCAGTTTGTTTCCACAATCAGAACACCGCTTAAACCCCAGACTACCCTTTTTATCTGCCACATTAACAAATAGAAAAGTACCAACAATGGTACAAGAGAGTACCCAAAGGTATGAAAAAGAAAAAGAAAGGGATTAGCAATGATGGTAAGGAAAAATTACCCTGCGGTAAAAAGGGTAAGTAAAGGACAGAAAAAACCTGAGGAAATTATGAACACTAGATGCGATAGGGCAAGAGACAATAAAATACCAACTTTTCTGACAGAAAAGTAATTTGTAAAGCAATTAAACAATTGACTGTACTTAGCTCAAGAGAAGTAGCTTGACACGACCGGATGGCAACACGGCAAACGAAATTGGAGGTAACAGGGAGAGGGGAATTGTGGGTATGAGTTTAGCTCGAGAGTTTGAAGCTGACGCGAGCTTGGAAAATGGCCGGCTTGGTTCTGAGTTTGGAACTGATACCCATACATAAGGAATGAACGGGGATTAACAGTATCATATTATCTGTTCTAGTCACTGGTACAAGGATGGAGGACAACCTCAGTTTATCTAACATGAAATTAAAGTAACAAGGATGTATACTTTCTCTAAGAGGTGGGGCAGTTCCTTTGAAAAAGGCATGGATGCTAATGCTGGTGCATTCAAACTGTTAAAAATTGCAAACTGCTGCTACGTAACAAGAGTAGCTCAGGCCCTGATTAAATTTGTAAACTATGAACTGGAGGAACTGCCACAAGGGCCTAAAAAAGGTCAAGTCCTTAACTAATCATCTCCGCTGGAGCTTTGAAGTTTTGAACGCTACTTTCCGATGATTGCATCCTGAACTTTTTGACAAAGTCAAGTTCTGTCCTCACATTTCAGCATCAACAAATCTTTAAAGTGACAAAGTTCATTAGATTTTATATCTAAAAACTATATTTTATAAATCCTAATAAACACAGTAGATATCAATTTTGTAATCTTTTATACTTAGAATATCTCAATAACCACTCTAGCTGTACACATCTTGACAGCCTTTTGTTTGTCCATACGTGAGCTTTCATGATGCGACACTGTCCTTTTACTTGGTTATTGAGATATTTAGAAAATTATGACAAAATACATACTATACAGACAATTATCAGCAATGGCAGAGGCCAAATACCAGAACAGTTGTACTGCCCATAATGTAAGCTTTAGAATTAAGTCTTTCAATAGCTTGAATGTAGCAAAGTTTCAGAATTTTTAATGCAAACAGAAGAGGCTATATTAGACACCTAGAGGCATCAGTAGGATCTAACTAGGTTGCAATAAGATAAGCAATGACCCACAGAAAGAACTTAGTCCATTTGCTTCTACAATGTAATGCAGCAGAACGTGTCTAAGCAGAAAGGAAAGGTAAAACAAAATCCTTGGCCATCACCAGATTTGGAGAAACCAGACTGTTAAATTGAGTCCAGAGGTCTGGCCAATACTAGCTGCACAGCCACCAAGAAAACCTCTGTATGGTCTTAGGTAACTTTCTCCAATACATAAAACCACAGCAGAAGGAACAAAATTATTCTGGACCAGAAAAGGATTATGAGAACGCTGCTTATTTATGCTTTGTTTAGAAACTTCATAATAAGGGGAAATGAGATATGGGTTATAAAGGAGACTGTCAGCTACTGCTACCACAGCATCCCACATACTCTGTAAGCTGTTTCTCAGAGCTGGCTGAAAAGTCAGCGGTCACAACAGGGTTTGATCCAGCAGTGGAAGATGGCTTTTGACAATGACTGATGGATCACTCTGTACAACGGGTAAGCTTGTCAGCAATACAACTGGCTTGGCTGGGAATAATGGTTGCTACTAGAAATCCAACATGGCTCATTCCAGTAGTCAGCTGGTCTCCTGATGTACAGGGTAAGAATGGGTTTTGCACTGCTTGTTGCTATTCCAAACCACTCCCATGATATCGGACTGGAAGGGGATACCACCCTTAGAAATAAGTCTTGTAGTGTATCCAAAGTCACTATTCTCTTCCTGTACTACATCCCTTGGCCTGTGTCAAACAGTGTTCCTTCCCCTTGTCCCAGGCCAAACACATCTATGGTGACAAGACTGCCTTGAAAAAGATTGAATGAAGTAACTATTGTAATAATCTGTGGCATTCCTAGGAGAGACATGAGATCTGCGCTCTAATGCCACTCAACCTTTGGGGTCTGTTAGAGAGTCATATGGTATCCTGCCAAGGCAAACTAGAACTGCAATTTCCATGAGGTCATAAACCTTGAGGAATAACATTGCTGTCGCTATGAAAATGGATCATGATCCTTGTAGTGCATGGATGAAACCATTTCTTGCACAACACTGGCTAAACAGTACAGAGTGCCTAAATGGCAACTGATAACGGTTAATGTTTGTGATGCTTCATCTGTAACTGTATGACATTCAGAGACTCCCAAGCATTGGAACTAATGCAGGTAAGCAATCCCTTGAGAATCAGTAGCACTCATATGAGAACTGGTAGCTAGACATCCAAGTAAGGGATATAACCTCTGTTTCCATCAACATGCTACATCTAATAAATACTGCTGGGGCTGTGCTGAGTCTGAGCAAGAGGAATCTTGCTCTAACTCAAGGAATCTCTTGGTCTCTTCTGATTACCCTGATAAGAAGGCAGGTGTCTTGAAGACCCAAGCAGCACATCCAGTCTCCCATTTCCAGAAAGACAAAATGCCAATAGTAGGTTGTCTTGGGACAACAAGGGCACCAAACTACCACAAGAGATGATATCCAACCATAGTGAATGGCAAAGAAACCACTGCTAACAGAGAGCGCGCCTGACAACCATTGTGAAGCCTGCAATGGTTACAGAGGAGCACTACTTGCCTGGGCAATCTACTCCAGTCAGAGCTTTAGGAGGGATCCCATTCCAAATACCTTTGGCTAGGGTTCACCTTGACTGGGAGGGTGGAAAAGGAAGCTGGTTAAGTAGGTGTGTTTGAAGATATCCCTGCAGATGTCCTGATAGGGAATGGTTTTGATACTGCAGTACCATGTGCTTGTGCTGTTACCTGCAGTCAGGCTTGGAGGCAAGCATGCGAGTCTGGTAGCCTGGGGCAGACCCAGACAGTCTGCATGCTTGTAGCCAAGGACTGGTGAGGTGGTTACTTCAGGGAGAGAGCTACCTTGTAGCAGTGAGACTGAAGGTGAGCCACAGTTGCTTGTGGGTACTGATGTTCCCTTGGACAGAGGGACTGCAAGGGTAGAGGTGAGTAGTAGTAGTACTTAGGCTGACAGTGAGACACCGCTGTCAGAGGATGCCAGACTTCCTGTGGAAAGGGAACTGGAATGGGTTAGAGAGAGAGGGAGTTGAGACAGGCTCAGCTCTCAGACTCTACTTTGCAAGGCCTGAAAAAGGTAGCTAGTGAGGGACCGGATTCTCAAGGGAAGGGGGAATCTGTATACTGGGACAAAGGGTTAATGTATAGTGTGTGGACCCCTGAGGGAGAGCTAGGAGGTGTGAGAATACAGCAGATGGCAGTGCCTAGAGCCTACTGTTTGGTGCTTCTAGCCATAGCCCATGATATTCCCTTTGCAGGTCATATGGGCATAAAATGTACAAAGAGACATATTATACAGAACTTCTACTGGCCTGGAAGTTCCAGAGATGTAACCGGGTGCTGTAGGATCTGTGAGCAGTGCCAAAAAGTAGGCAGGGCAGGAGATAAAGTGAGAGCTCCTTTGCCTATGATTGAGGAGCCATTTCAGAGGGTAGCTATGGATATTGTGGGGCCTCTGAGTACCCCAAGTTCCACAGGAAAAAGTATATTCTGTGGTAGATTACGTTACAAGATGCCCCGAGGCAGTGGCTTTGTCCTTTATTGAGGCAAAAAAAAAAAAGTGGCACATGGTTTAGTGATTTTCAGCAGGGTAGGTTTCCCTAAAGAAATACTGACAAGTGCCAATTTCATGTCAGACCTGCTGGTTTGTCTGTGGAAGTACTGTGGGGGTGAAGCACCTGAAGACCACCACCTACCATCCCCAGACTAATGGTCTGGTTGAGAGATTAAACTCTACAATCAAGTCCCTGCTACAGGCATTTGCAGACCAGTTTAAGAGGGAGTGGGACAAATATCTGCCCCATCTGTTTGCTTACAGAGAGGTTCCCCAGGAATCTATATGTTTTCACCCTTTGAGTTGCTGTATGGGCATATGGTGAGGGAACCTCTAGATTTAATTCATGAGTGGGGAAGGAGAGTGTGAATCTCACAAGGAGTCTGTTGTGGTGTATGTCCTAAACCTCAGGACAAGGCTCAGGGAACTCATGGGCTTGGTCCAGGAGAACCTGGCAGAAGCCCAAAAGAAAAAGGTATGGTAAAACAGGAATGCTCAACCTTGAGACTATGTTGTAGGGCAGCAGGTAATGGTGCTCATTCTTGTCAGACACAAGCTGCAAGCAGCTTGGGAGGGACACAAGGTGGGACAGTTAAGCAGGAGCACAAATAGTACAATGTTAACGTGATGAAATCTTACCATGATAGGGAGGCCCTTGTGCTGAGTATTTGCAGTGGATTGCAGGAGTCTGAGGGAGATCTGGTGACTATCTCCTCAGTAAGGCTCTGACTGACACCTCAGTGGAAGGGGTAGCAATGTCCCAGCAGCTATCTCCTACCCAAGCTCAACAGGTCCGAGCAGTGTTACAGGAGTTTGGGGACATGTTCACTGAGAAACCAGGGTGCACCCACCTGGTGCAGCACCAGGTGGATACAGGACCCCAAAGGCCTATTAGGGCAGGCCCCTTTAAATATAGGGTGCCTGAGAGAGTCAAATAGACTCTGAGGGAGGAGATACAGGAGATGTTGGAACAAGGGGTAATTCAAGAGTCCAAAAGTCCCTTAGCCTCCCCAGTGGTGCTTATGTCAAAGAAGAATGGCGGCAGCAGCAGGTTCTGTGTGGACTACTGGAAATTAAAACAATCACACAGTCAGATGCTTACCCCATGTCTAGGAAAAATGAGGCCCTAGAGCAGCTGGGTGGGGCTAAGTATCTTACAACCATTAATCATACCAAGGGTTACTGGCAGGTGCCCTTGACTCCCAGTGCTAGAGAGAAGTCAGCCATTGTAACTCCTTTTGGCTTGTATGAGTTCACAAAGATGCCCTTTGGGATGAAAAATACCCCAGCAACTTTCCAGAAGCTGGTAGATCATATCCTAGGAGGAGGGTTTGCCCTTGCTTACCTAGATGATATGGGCCATCTACAGCCATTCCTGGCAAGAGCACCTTGAACTTCACGGAGGTGCTGGGCAGACTACAGAAGGCAGGGTTCACCATTAAGCTCAGCAAATGTCAGATGGGTATGGCGAAGGTCTCCTACCTGGGACATAAACTGGGGAGTGGTAAGATCAGGCCAGAACCTGCCAAAGTAGAAGCCACTCAGGCATGGCCTGCACCTGTTACGGAAAAGCAGGTGAGGGCATTCTTAGGGATAGCAGGGTACTATAGAAAGTTTGTTCCCAGTTATAGTACCATAGTTGCTCCCCTCACAGACCTGGCAAGGAAAGACAGGCCAGATAAGGCAGTGTGGACCCCAGCATCTGAGCAGGCATTCCAGAAGCTTAAAGCAGTTTTGGGAGGACCCCGTGTTAGCCATCCAGATTACAGTAAAAAAAGTTGTTGTGCAGGTAGATGCTTCAAACAATGGGGTGCTGTATTTAGCCAGATTTCTTCAGAGGAAGAGCACCCAGTGGTTTATATCTGTCATAGGCTCCAAACCCAGGAAGAAATACTATACACAGCTGTAGAAAACAAATGTCTAGCCATAGTGTGGGCACTGCAAAAACTTCAGCCTTATCTGTATGGAAGAAAATTCACTGTAGTTGAGATCACAATCCCCTAACATGGCTATACACACAGCCAGCAAAATGCCAAGATGGAGCCTACGGTTGCAAGTATACATGTCAGTGCATCACCTCGGTGGGATTAGCAATGCCAACACAGATGGGCGCTCATGACAGGGAATGGGATAAGGTATACTCGCAGTTCGACCTAATCCTTTCAAGCAATGATTCCTCAAGGGCCACTTGAAAACCAGCTTGAGTTCTGTGGGAGGGGGTGGGGTATGTGAAGGCTGCCAGCCTAGCTAGATAGGACTTTGTAGAGAATTATCACTTGTAAACATTAATGTAATTCACATGGTTGCTCTCACTGTTAAATTTTGAACTTCACAAATGTAACCCTGCTGAAGGAAAGCTGACAAGTCAAGCATTGTATACTTGCTTGATCTCAAAACTCAGAGCAGATGTCTGGATGAAGGAATTCTTGTTCCTGTTTTGAGACTAGTTAATTGCTAGAATTTGCATGTATAAAATCTTATTGCTGTAGCTTCCTGACCAGGTGTAAGATCAAAAGGGCTGCTAAACTCTGTTAGCCTGGGAACCGGAGAAAAAAAGATGCAATCTGAAACGAGTCAGTAGTACTGTGTTACCAATTTAAAGACAAGACACTGAGCATTTTGCTTTCAGATCACCACCAGCACTGCTTTGCTCTATATGCAAGTTTCTTAAAACTGTGTTTGCTTTTAAATATAGGTAGGAAGTCTAGTCTAGCCATTTTTCTGTACTGATGTCAGAACTTTTCTAATGTATTATTTTAAGCATTTTTCTGATCTCTGAACTCTTGACTAGCACTGTGTAGTAAGTACTGTCTTGTGTTATTAAATATTTTTAAACTTTTCAACTGTGGCTGTTTTATGTAGAGAATTTAAGCTCTAGAGTACACTGCATGTATATTGTGATGCTGTCCAAGCCACTGCAATAGCTTTAGCCCAGAGTCACACTTAATATTTGGATAATAATATTGCACAGTAATAATTGGACACCCTTTCCTAAGGGCCTTAGTAGCCGATTAGGGCCCTGGTTGGTGGCAGTGACTACTACCATATAGCCTGGACAGAAGGGGCACAGCTAGTGAACCTGTGCCAGCCTTCCCCAGGCGTGTCTGTGTGGTTGTACATAAATCATATCTCAAAGTGTGTCAGCTACTTGGGCAGGGACATGAAGCACTGGTTGGACAGTGTGCACTAGGAGGACTTGACTTGGGACCCTGGTTAAGGGCCCCATTCTATAGCTGTGCCAGTGGAGTCTTACTGGGGATTTGGAGAGAGGGAGAGAAACCAGCCCCAGACTGACTGTGATCTCTGTGTGCTAAGGGAAATTGTACTTTACTGTGTATTTGTTATCCTTCCCAATATGGACACACCTCACTGGTGTCAGTGGTGAGGATTGATTAATGGGCCAGTGCACGGGCATCACAGTCTACATTGCAGTCTTTTGTGAAGCCTGAATCATACTACTCCTCTCCCATCCCCCTTCCAAAAGGGCAATTTTAGCTCTGTGGTTGTTCTAGCCTTTACTTTCTGTATGGGCAGGGGAAGAACCAGGGGACATCACAGCATGGGTGGGGTTTTAGGACAGCTGTGGTGACGTCAGTTTGGGGAGGGAATTGGCCAGAAAAAGCACAGTTGTGTACGCTTACCATAAATGTAGATGTTCTAGTGTATTCACTGCTGCAGTCATAATTTGTGGGTTATCCCTGATGGACAGCCCTTTGCTGTCCCGAATACCACAGTAAAGGGTTTCCTCCTGTGCCAGCTGTTGTGTGGCGGACGTCAGGTCATCAGGGCTATTAAAGGTAAATATCCGACGCCATTACATCAGGTTTTCTTGCCCCCAAAGAGTAGGAGCCCCAGATAAGATGTATACATTAAGCAAGAAAGGGGAAGGTAGGGAAACAGGACTGCAACAGTGAATACACCAACATCTACATTTATGGTAAGTATACATAACTGTACTATGTACTTAGTGTTTCACTGCTGCAGTCCTCAGTTGTGGGAAAAATCCAAAAGCTGAGGAAGTGGGTGGAGAAAAGCTGTACAAATTTGCTTCCCCTGCAGGATGTCAGATGCAAATCCTGCCCTGGTTTTGGAGAATGTAGCCAGCTGGTAGTGCTTGGTGAAAGTGTGTATAGATGTCCATGTAGCAGCTTAGTAGGAATCCCCCTCAGAAAGGCTGTGTCGGTAGAGGCTGCTTTTGTGGAATGGGATACAACAGATTTGGGAGGACCCTTTCCATGGAAGGTGTAGCAGAAATGTACGCAATGAGAGATCCATTTGGAAATGTTCTGGTTAGTAATGGGTTTTCACCTTTACCCAGGGGCAAACAAAACCAGGAGCTGGTCAGTTTTCTGGATTGATTTTGTCCTGTCAAGGTAAATTCGCAACCATCTGTGCATACCTAAGGTATGCATAATTCTTTCTCCATTTGTGGGTTTAGGAAAGAAAGCAGGTAGGTGTATGGCCTGGTTAAGATCAGAGACGACCTTAGGCATAAAGGAAACCCTGGAAGATGAAGGATGATAGCTAGTAAAAGGGCAGTTTTCCAAGACAGGTACTTGAGATCTGCTGAGGAAACTGGCTCAAAAGGGGGTAGTCAGTTTTTCTAGGACAATGTTTAGATCCCAAGCTACCGCAGGCAGCCTTCTAGGTGGTCTGATGTGAGACATGCATCTGAGGAACTGTTTCAAGAGGTGTTGAGAAAATAAAGGCTGATCCACCTGGACATAGGCTGAGATAGCCTAAGCACGAATCTTGATAAAGATGCAAGACCAACCCTTATGGAGGAGCTCTGTCAGGTAGTCCAGAACCAGTGGTAGAGAGGCTGCAGTGCTGGAAGCACCTCTTCTGGAGCACCAACAGGTGAATCTCTTCCACTTAGAGGAATAAGATTTCCTAGTGCTGAGCCTACGAGCCCTCCTTAACTTTTAGTTATGTACTCACCATAACTTCAGATGTTTGGGATCCATCTCGCCTACATTCTGACTGATGGGTTCGGAGCCGATCCCTCGGCTCCGACTCGGCACGCTTATGCCAAAGAGCGAAGTCTCTTATTGGCTGAGCTTACTATATCCCAGGATGCACCACTACCAGTCCCCCAGATCTAGTTTGTCCGCATACATGCACACATGCACGCACTGCTTATATAACATCGTCAGATGAAACAAGATAAAACAGTAGAACTCAAAACCGTTCAATCTCTTCTGATCTCCAAGGCAGGGGAAGGAGGGTGGGTATTAGGAATGTGGCAGATGGATCCCAAACATCTGCAGTCATGGTGAGTACATAACTAAAAGATGTTATGTGATCCTATCTCGCCTACATTCTGACTGATGGGACAGCTGCCCTAGCACCTGAATCCTGGGTGGCTCACTGGAAAACACTCCTGAGTACCGTGGAACCAAATGATGCTCGCCCTTTAGATGCCACATCCAATTTATAGTGGGAAATGAAAGTGTGCGGGTTGGACCAAGTAGCCGCAGCACAAATCTCAGAAATAGCGAGCTTGGAATGAAATGCAATAGAGGTAGCCATAGCTCTAGTAGAGTGAGCTTTGACAGATGTTGTAAGTTGCTTATTTGAAGAGGAATAAGCCTGAGTTATGCAATCTCTAATCCATTTGGCAATAGTCGCTTTAGTGATGGTTTTACCCAGTTTATTATCTGAAAAGGACACAAACAATTGGTCTGTCTTTCGAATCTGTTGAGTCCTGTCTAGATAGAAGCGCAATTGCCTGTGAACATCCAACTTATGCAAGGTGTATTCCGCTTTGTTTGAAAATTTTGGAAAGAAAACTGGTAGTTCTAGAGATTGTTGGAGACAGAGATTAGAACAAACTTTTGGAACAAAGGATGGGTTAGGCCTAAGTGATACTCTATCCTTGTGAAAAATCAAGTACGGTGGTTTGATAGATAGGGCTTGAAGTTCTGAAACTCTTCTTGCAGAGGTAATTGCAATTAAGAAGGCAGGTTTCCAAGACAGATATTTCAACTCACATGTAGCAGCCGGTTCAAAGGGAGGAGATGTTAAGGCACTAAGTACCAAATCAAGATCCCACGGAGGCGAGGATGAAAAACTGGGGGTCTTAAAAGCACAGCACCTTTCATGAAAGTTTTACATAATCTGCTACTCATCAACGGTGGGTCTATGGATTCGTGAAATTTGGAGATAGCTGCTAGTTGGACCTTAATAGTAGAGACTGAAGATCCTTGATTAAACAAGGATGTTAAAATTTCAAGACCTCTGGTATCGGGGCAGTAATAGGGTCTAAGCCTCTGAGTTGAGCCCAGATAGCAAACCTCTTCCACTTACTGTGATACAATTTCTTAGTGGTGGGTTTGTGGGCTGAAGATAAAATGTGAATAACTTCAGGGTCCAGGGTGTGATTTCTGACTAAAGTCGGAAGTGGAGGAGCCAAGCTGCTAATTTCAAAGTGTGAAGGGACTGGTGCTGTTGTCCCGACTGATGAATCAGAAGGTCCGGGTTAGATCCAAAAACCAAGGACCGTCCAGAGCATATTTCTGTAGGTAGGGGAACCATACCTGACGAGGCCAGTACGGAGCAATTAGAATCATTGTGGACCCCAATTGGGAAGCTTTCTGGATGACTTTGGGAAGGAGTGGAACTGGAGGGAAGCGTAAAGCAGTCCTGTTGGCCAAGGTTGGACTAGAGCATCCGTAGCTGCTTCCCCTGACACGGGTCAAGGAAAAGAACCTTTGCACTTCGTGTTCTGTGGTGTTGCAAACAGGTCGCAGCACGGAGTCCCCATCTTTGAAAATCTGAGCTGCTACAGCTTCGCTCAGGGACCACTCGTGAGGAGAAAGAATAGTCCTGCTCAGTCTGTCTGCCAATACATTGGATTTTCCTGGAATGTGGGTCGCTACCAGGAAGTGGTTGGTAGCCACTGCCCATTCCCACACCCTCATGGCCTCTCTGCAAAGGGGGTAAGATCTGGTCCCTCCTTGTTTGTTTAGATACCAGACCACCGACATGTTGTCTGTGTGGATAGCGATAATGCCTTGAGGGAGAAAGTTGTGGAGGCTTGTAGGGACAGAAGTACAGCCCTCATTTCCAACACATTGATATGGAGAAAGGTTTCGTTTGGAAGCCAAGATCCCTGAACTGACCTGCCCAGACAATGCCCCCCCCCACCCCGTCTGGGAGGCATCCATCGTCAAGGTGGCTACCGGAGGGGGCATAACAAAAGGTCTTCCCTGATTCAGATTGGATGGCAGAAGCCACCAGCGGAGGTCCCGTTTGCACGTTTCTGCAATCAGTATGTGATGATTGAGGGGGAGATCCTGAAAGGACCATTGTGTCGTTAACAGCCACTGAAGAATCCTCATGTGCAATCTTGCCCGCGGAACTAGGAGAACCGTGGCAGACATTGAACCTAAAAGTTGCAGGACCAACCTGGCTGGGGCTTTGGATCTTAGAAGCAGGGCTCGGACTTGACCTTGTAATGTTTGTATCCTTTCAGTAGGAAGGAAAATTCGCATCAATTTTGAGTCTATCTCTGCTCCTATGAATCTTATGCGCTGAGAAGGCAGCAAGACAGACTTTGACCAGTTGAATGTAATTCCCAGGGAAGCACCCAGGGAGATGGTGGCTTGTAGGTTCTCTAGTAGTAGATGCCTGGTGGTGGCAGTCAGGAGCCAGTCGTCCAGATAGGGAAACACTTGGAATCCGAGACTCCTCAGGTGAGCAGTCACTACTGCCAAACACTTGGTGAACACCCTGGGGGCTGTGGTGAGACCAAAGGGCAGAGCACAAAATTGGAAATGACTGTCTCCCAGGCTTAAGCGCAGATACCTCCTGGACGCCTGATGTATCGGTATGTGATAATAAGCGTCCTTGAGATCTATGGAGCACATCCAAACATTTTTCTCCAACAATGGGAGAATGGATTGTAAAGTGACCATTCGGAATTTGGACTTCGTGACGGACTGGTTTAGTTTGCTGAGATCCAAAATGGGTCTCAGGTACCCTGTCTTTTTTGGCACTAAAAAGAACCTTGAGTAGTTTCCGGATCCGATCTGGTCTGTGGGGACCGGTTGGATGACTCCTTTTTCTAGCAGCTTTGAAGCTTCTACGGCTGCAATTTCCCTTTGACTGGGTGGTGGGTCCGGGATTTTTGGACGGTGGGGTGAGTGTGTGAAGGGATGGTGTAACCTCCGGCAATAATCCGAAGCACCCATCTGTCCTGAGTAATAGACTCCCAGGCTTTTAGGTGCTTGGCAAAACGGCACCCGACTGGCTCTGGAGCAGCACAGCCGGGCAATCCCTCATGGAGTGTGGGAGGCTGAAGAGCCACGAAAGGACTCGCGGTCTCCATTGTTGCGGGGGCCTCTGCCGCCTCTGGGACGGCGTCTCCCAGAATAATTTCCCCGTCCTCTGCCTCTGGAAGGGGAATCTTCCTGCTGTTGGGAAAAAAATTTCTGTGATTTGCGGAACCACATCTTCCCTCCTCTTTTAGCCTTGGGATAACGCCGAAAGGGAGTGGAATAACGTGCTCCTACGGCAGATAAAGTCTTTCCCTCTTGCTCACAGCGGGTGTCTTTTACCTTGGGTCCAAACAAAGAGGACCCATCAAAGGGAGCGTCGGCAAAGGAAGACTTGAAGGCCTCCGCGAAATGACACAAACGGAGCCAGGCTTGTCTCCGTAGAGCCACGCCTGTGCCTGCCGCTCTGCCCGCCCCTTCGGCCGCATATGAAATGAGCCTCATGGACGAGTTAGAAATCGAGGTAAGGATAGCCAACTGAGAGCTAACCGACTGGACTAGCTGCTCAGGTAGGTTACCTGAGAGGGAGTCTGAGAGCTCCTTGACCAGATCCCTCTGTAGTCTGGTGAAATGTGCCAAATAATTCAGGGACCCCAGAGTAAAGGCCGCTGAAGTCAGGGTGCGCTTCCCGTGCAGGTCCATGCTCCTAGACTCCTTATTAGGAGGATGGACGGACGTTGAAGCCTCTGCCACGTCCTGCTGGGTAGCAGATGCCACCACCATGGCATCTACAGCCACGCCTTTAGTCAAGAACTCCTTCTCGGGTGGGGCAGACAAAAATTTGTTAGGGAGAAGGCACTGGTTCCACAGTATCTGGATGTTCCCAGCCCTCCGACAAACCAAATCCAGGAGCTCGTCAAGGGCGGAGACACCCAGGAGGCGGAGGGCTGAGCCCCAAAGGCCTTGAGAAACACTGACTCATCAACGGAGGGGGGTTTGGAATTCCAGCCGCCTCGTTGCTTAAGGATTTCTAGAATGTCTGCAAATGAGACATCATCCGAGGACGACTTTGGGGACCCTCCGCATCATCAAGATCAGTGTCCGATGTAAGAGACTCGTCGGGAGTCCATGTGCTTCCTCTTGCACGATCTCTTCCTTGGGGGCTCTTCGAAGACAACTCAAGAACCCTCAGGAGGGAACCCCAGTGGGGTAACCTCAGGCCCCGGGGCTCCGCTGCCTAGAGACAGGGGAACTGCCAAAGACCCAGTCTCCATGCCCAGGGAAGGTGCCGGTAAAGCCGTAGAGATGGCCGAAGAAGACTTGGCCAAGGCACTCCTCATAGCTCTGAAAGCCGGACCCCCAGAATCCTGGGAGTGTCCGGTCCCCGGAGCCATGATAGCAGATGGAAGTCCCGCGGCCGAAGCACCGAGAGGGAGGCTCGGAACTGACAGTATTGGTCCCGAAACGTCACCCCCGGGTCCGGCCGAAGTCCGTGTGCTAAACTCGGACCCGAAGGCCGGGGTTGGAGTAAGGGTCGGAGCCGACCCTAGGATCTCCACCGGCTCCACCAGCACCTGCTCCGACGGAGCCGAAGCGGTCGGAGGAGGAATGGCAATGGAGTGGGCTATCGGCTCCGAAGCCAATTGGGTTGGAGCGAAACAAATTTTTGAAAGACTGGGGACTGGAACAGTCTTTGGAGCACCCTGTCTATGTCCGAATCTGACATCCTCGATGACCTGGAGGAGACCGAACGGGTTCGAGTAGGTCTCTCCAACGGCTCCAAGGGACTAGGGGACCGGGTCCGAGGCGACTCGATAACTATCGGCGCCGAAGGAATGCACAAGCCAATTTCCATCGGTGCCGAAGAGGACTTCGGCGCCGAGGAGGAAGTGTCTGAGCGAACAACCTTCATCGGCTCCGAGATCAGTGGAGCCGATGAAGGTGACCCGCCTCTCGATGCCCCAGCCGTCGGCTCCGAACCCAGAGGAGTTGAGACTGGAGGCATCGAGGCAGACCGTTCCGCCCTCGGCTCCGAAGTCCGTGGAGCTGAAGGAGAAGCCTGCCTATGTCTTTTGGCGGTCGGGTCTGACGGACTGGTCGGAGCCGACGCCCTTTTCTTTTTAGCAGGAGAAGGAGAGGATGCTAAAGCTTCTTCAAAGGAGGGTTTTATAAGGCCTTTCAGAATAAGTTTATTTTTCCTCTCTTGGAGGACCCTCGAGGAAAACGCGTGACACGCTGCAGGACTCCTGCAAATGTTTGGCGCCCAAACAATATGCACAGAGAGAGTGGTCATCTGTGATCGACATTTTAAAACTGCACTTAGTGTACTTCTTAAAGCCCGAAGGCCTAGGAGCCTGAGACATTATAGCAACAAATTCAGAAACTCTATACAGAAAAACACACTGTTCTGTGTTTTTTTTTTTTTTTTTTTTAAAAGACTGTCACTACAATGATTAACTTACGGTTGCCGATTAAGATTGACAATCCGACAACTACAGAAATAATAACTAAAGGGGATCCTAAAAAAAACCCTAAGGATTTGACAAGAAATTGACTGACAGGGAAAGGCCCTTCAGTTCAAGGGGCCTCTAGTCAGAACAAACACACAATCACACACAAAATTCTCCACAAAAATACCAGTCACACACAAAAGTACGGAGTAGCTGTTAAAACAGCTTTTTGTTATAGAAATAGGAAATTCCTGACAGAAAAAGTTAGTGAAAAACACTACTTAGCTCAGCCAGCTCGAGACCACGTCTTTGCTAGTTAGCGGCAAACGAGATCTGGGGGACTGGTAGTGGTGCATCCTGGGATATAGTAAGCTCAGCCAATAAGAGACTTCGCTCTTTGGCATAAGTGCCAGTGGAGCCGAGGGATCGGCTCCGAACCCATCAGTCAGAATGTAGGCGAGATAGGATCACATAACATCAAATGTTAAACACCTGACAGCTGAGGACTGAATAGTTGTCTGCCTTTGAAGTATCAGCCATGCTGTTAGCTCGAGTGTGGATAGGCATGGATGTAGGATGTTCCCTTCTTGTTGTGTGAGAAGGTTTGTGGCGGAGGGAAAGGGAGGATGCATGGTCATGCTGAGGAGCATGGAATGGAGTACCAGTGCTGTCTTGGCCAGTCGGGGACAACCATGATAGCCCTTGGTCTTTCCCCTCTGATCTTGAGTAGTATCCTGGGTAGCAGATGAAATGGAGGAAAGGCATATACAGGCTGCCCCAGTGGAAGGAGAGGACATTCACTCTCCAGGCTTTTGGGTGAAACTGTCTTTAGAAGAATTTGGTCACCTGACTGTTCTGTTAGCTTGTGAATAGGTCTATGTCTGGTTCCCCCCAAATGTGACTGATCTATAAGACGGTCTCCCTGTGCAAATAAAGGTCTGTTTAAGTGATCTGCCAGGATGTTTTGTTTCCCTGGAAGGCACTGAGCTATGGGATGCAGTCCCAGACTGGAGGCTGAATGCCAGATTTCCGTGGCAAAGCAACACAGTGGGTAAGAATGAGTGCCCCAGTTTGTTGATGTACTAAAAGACAGTAGTGTTGTCTGTCCTGATTAAGAGTACCCTGGGAGACAGATACTTTTAAAGGTTAGAATAGCTGTGTGCACCGCTAGCATCTCCAAAAGGCCTGGGTTTGCAGAGTTCCTGTGCCTCTCCCCAGGCAATGTCTGAGACCTGTGGTCAAGGTTTGCTTGTGTGGCCCAAGGACAAAGGGAAGGCCCTTGCTCAGGGAGCAAGCCTAGGCCCACCAGAGGAGCTCCTTCCTTAAGCAAGGAATTAGTGGTAATTGGTGATCCAGAGACTGCGAGTGTTGGCACCATAATTTCCTGAGGTACCACTGCAGTGCCTTATATGCAATCTGGCAAGAGGTACCAGCAGGATGCAGAAAGCCATGTATCCTAGGGCTTGTATTTTCCTGGCTGTGAGGTGGTTCTTGTGTGCCAGCTGTTGGAAGTACGACTGAAGAAAGGTCCGTTTCCGGGGGGGGGGGGGGGTTCATAGGAAGGTAATCCGTGTGGGTAATAGCTATGATTTCTTCAGGTTGATGGCGAATCCCAGTGAGGTCAGCAGGGTCTGCACAAAGGAGAGGTTCTGTAGGAGCTTTTCCTTGGTTTCTGCCTGAAAGTACAGTTTTGTACCTACCATAAATGTAGACGTTCGAATTTTCATACAGCTGCAGTCATAACAGATGGGTTATCCTGCCGTCAGGCGGGTCCTCGGTCGGCCGAATTCCAAAGTCTAAGTCCGGCGTCGGTTGTCGTCGCTTCTTCCCTGACGTCAGTGCGGCAGGGGTATAAAAGAGCCAGCCGATGTCATCTTCTTCAGTTTTTCTTGCCCCAGATGTCAGGTGCCCCCAGAAGGAAGGCAAAACAAACTTATGTAATCATGCAATATAGAATAATCAAAAAACAGTAGTTTGCAAGCAAGTACACCATAAAAGAATACCCCAAATAGGTTGTATGAGAAGGTGTTTGCCATAAGGCCTATCCTAAGAGGGGATGGAGGGAGAGAAACCTGGACTGCAGCTGTATGAGCACTCGAACATCTACATTTATGTTAGGTACAAAACTGTACTATGTTCATCGTGCATACAGCTGCAGTCATAACAGATGGGTAGAAAGAAAGTTACTGTTTGTCGTTTTTGCATTTAAGTTACCTGTAGCACATTGCATTTAAGTTACCTAGCACTTGCTCACTAAAACAATTATATAAGTCAGCTCTAAAAAATTAAAAGCACTACACCCTCAGCTGAGATAGCCTAAGCACGAATCTTGATAAAGAAGCAAGACCATCCCTTATGGAGGAGCTATGTCAGGTATTCCAGAACCAGTGGTAGAGAGGCTGCAGTGCTGGAAGCACCTCTGCTAGAGCACCAACAGGTGAATCTCTTCCACTTAGAGGAATAAGATTTCCTAGAGCTGAGCCTACGAACCCTCCTTAACAAATGTTTAACAACCCTGTGGTTGTTCATAAATCATATCTCAAAGTGTGTCAGCTACTTGGGCAGGGACATGAAGCATTGGTTGGACAGTGTGCACTAGGAGGACTTGACTTGGGACCCTGGTTAAGGGCCCTATTCTATAGCTGTGCCAGTGGAGTCTTACTGGGGATTTGGAGAGAGGGAGAGAAACCAGCCCCAGACTGACTGTGATCTCTGTGTGCTAAGGGAAATTGTACTTTACTGTGTATTTGTTATCCTTCCCAATATGGACACACCTCACTGGTGTTAGTGGTGAGGATTGATTACTGGGCCAGTGCACGGGCATCACAGGCTACATTGCAGTCTTTTGTGAAGCCTGAATCGTACTACTCCTCTCCCATCCCCCTTCCAAAAGGGCAATTTTAGCTCTGTGGTTGTTCTAGCCTTTACTTTCTGTATGGGCAGGGGAAGAACCAGGGGACATCACAGCATGGGTGGGGTTTTAGGACAGCTGTGGTGATGTCAGTTTGGGGAGGGAATTGGCCAGAAAAAGCACAGTTGTGTACGCTTACCATAAATGTAAATGTTCTAGTGTATTCACTGCTGCAGTCATAATTTGTGGGTTATCCCTGATGGACAGCCCTTTGCTGTCCCGAATACCACAGTAAAGGGTGTCCTCCTGTGCCAGCTGTTGTGTGGCGGACGTCAGGTCATCAGGGCTATTAAAGGTAAATATCCGACGCCATTACATCAGTTTTTCTTGCTCCCAAAGAGTAGGAGCCCCAGATAAGATGTATACATTAAGCAAGAAAGGGGGAAGGTGGTAGGGAAACAGGACTGCAACAGTGAATACACCAACATCTACATTTATGGTAAGTATACATAACTGTACTATGTACTTAGTGTTTCACTGCTGCAGTCATCAGTTGTGGGAAAAATCCAAAAGCTGAGGAAGTGGGTGGAGAAAAGCTGTACAAATTTGCTTCCCCTGCAGGATGTCAGATGCAAGTCCTGCCCTGGTTTTGGAGAATGTAGCCAGCTGGTAGTGCTTGGTGAAAGTGTGTATAGATGTCCATGTAGCAGCTTAGTAGGAATCCCCCTCAGAAAGGCTGTGTCGGTAGAGGCTGCTTTTGTGGAATGGGGTACAACAGATTTGGGAGGACCCTTTCCATGGAAGGTGTAGCAGAAATGTACGCAATGAGAGATCCATTTGGAAATGTTCTGGTTAGTAATGGGTTTTCACCTTTACCCAGGGGCAAACAAAACCAGGAGCTGGTCAGTTTTCTGGATTGATTTTGTCCTGTCAAGGTAAATTCTCAACCATCTGTGCATACCTAAAGTATGCATAATTCTTTCTCCATTTGTGGGTTTAGGAAAGAAAGCAGGTAGGTGTATGGCCTGGTTAAGATCAGAGACGACCTTAGGCATAAAGGAAACCCTGGAAGATGAAGGATGATGGCTAGTAAAAGGGCAGTTTTCCAAGACAGGTACTGGAGATCTGCTGAGGAAACTGGCTCAAAAGGGGGTAGTCAGTTTTTCCAGGACAATGTTTAGATCCCAAGCTACCGCAGGCAGCCTTCTAGGTGGTCTGATGTGAGACACGCATCTGAGGAACTGTTTCAAGAGGTGTTGAGAGAATAAAAATAAAGGCTGATCCACCTGGACGTAGGCTGAGATAGCCTAAGCACGAATCTTGATAAAGAAGCAAGACCAACCCTTATGGAGGAGCTCTGTCAGGTAGTCCAGAACCAGTGGTAGAGAGACTGCAGTGCTGGAAGCACCTCTGCTGGAGCACCAACAGGTGAATCTCTTCCACTTAGAGGAATAAGATTTCCTAGTGCTGAGCCTACGAGCCCTCCTTAACAAATGTTTAACACCTGACAGCTGAGGACTGAATAGTTGTCTGCCTTTGAAGTATCAGCCATGCTGTTAGCTCGAGTGTGGCTAGGCATGGATGTAGGATGTTCCCTTCTTGTTGTGTGAGAAGGTTTGTGGCGGAGGGAAAGGGAGGATGCATGGTCATGCTGAGGAGCATGGAATGGAGTACCAGTGCTTTCTTGGCCAGTCTGGGACAACCATGATAGCCCTTGGTCTTTCCCCTCTGATCTTGAGTAGTATCCTGGGTAGCAGATGAAATGGAGGAAAGGCATATACAGGCTGCCCCAGTGGAAGGAGAGGGCATTCACTTTCCAGGCTTTTGGGTGAAACTGTCTTTAGAAGAATTTGGTCACCTGACTGTTCTGTTAGCTTGTGAATAGGTCTATGTCTGGTTCCCCCCAAATGTGACTGATCTATAAGACAGTCTCCCTGTGCAAATAAAGGTCTGCTTAAGTGATTTGCCAGGATGTTTTGCTTCCCTGGAAGGCACTGAGCTATGGGATGCAGTCCCAGACTGGAGGCTGAATGCCAGATTTCCGTGGCAAAGCAACACAGTGGGTAAGAATGAGTGCCCCAGTTTGTTGATGTACTAAAAGACAGTAGTGTTGTCTGTCCTGATTAAGAGTACCCTGGGAGACAGATGCTTTTAAAGGTTAGAATAGCTGTGTGCACTGCTAGCATCTCCAAAAGGCCTGGGTTTGAAGAGTTCCTGTGCCTCTCCCCAGGCAATGTCTGAGCCCTGTGGTCAAGGTTTGCTTGTGTGGCCCAAGGACAAAGGGAAGGCCTTTGCTCAGGGAGCAAGCCTAGGCCCACCAGAGGAGCTCCTTCCTTAAGCAAGGAATTAGTGGTAATTGGTGATCCAGAGACTGGGAGTGTTGGCACCATAATTTCCTGAGGTACCACTGCAGTGCCTTATATGCAATCTGGCAAGAGGTACCAGCAGGATGCAGAAAGCCATGTATCCTAGGGCTTGTATTTTCCTGGCTGTGAGGTGGTTCTTGTGTGCCAGCTGTTGGGGGGGGGGGGGTTCATTGCATTTCTGCGGTGTCTAGTAGCGTGCCCAGGAAGGTAATCTGTGTGGGTAATAGCTATGATTTCTTCAGGTTGATGGCGAATCCCAGTGAGGTCAGCAGGGTCTGCACAAAGGAGAGGTTCTGTAGGAGCTTTTCCTTGGTTTCTGCCTGAAAGTACAGTTTTGTACCTACCGTAAATGTAGATGTTCGAGTGTTCATACAGCTGCAGTCATAACAGATGGGTTATCCTGCCGTCAGGCGGGTCCTCGGTCGGCCGAATTCCAAAGTCTAAGTCCGGCGTCAGTTGTCGTCGCTTCTTCCCTGACGTCAGTGCGGCAGGGGTATAAAAGAGCCAGCCGATGCCATCTTCTTCAGTTTTTCCTTGCCCCAGATGGAAGGCAAAACAAAGTTATGTAATCATGCAATATAGAATAATCAAAAAACAGTAGTTTGCAAGCAAGTACACCATAAAAGAATACCCCAAATAGGTTGTATGAGAAGGTGTTTGCCATAAGGCCTATCCTAAGAGGGGATGGAGGGAGGGAAACCTGGACTGCAGCTGTATGAGCACTCAAACATCTACATTTATGGTAGGTACAAAACTGTACTATGTTCATCGTGCATAGAGCTGCAGTCATAACAGATGGGTAGAAAGAAAGTTATTGTTTGTCGTTTTTGCATTTAAGTTACCTGTAACACATTGCATTTAAGTTACCTGGCACTTGCTCACTAAAGCAATTATATAAGTCAGCTCTAAAAAATTAAAAACACTACACCCTCACAAACTCCCCTTGAGTACCTTGTTCCCCATTGGCCCTTTTTTTCAATTATAAAGGAATTCCCAATACTATTCTAGCATGTCCAAAGGTCAGCTGTCCATCTCCTCTCCGGTCCAGGTGGTGAATCTGGGAATCTTGAGGCAATGTTACAACTGCCTCATGTACACAGACAACCCTCTCCTCCTCCCAACAAATTCCAACTCATGTGAGAGATGACCCCATATAGCCAAACTGGAGGCTAAGCTCTCTCAACTCAGTACTGGCGTAACCAGTCAGGAGGAGAAGGAAACCACACACACTACAATTCCAGTCTCACATAGACCTACCACGACAACAAACCAAACACATAAACACACACAAACATACTCGGAGGCTCTAAATAAAAATCTGCCTAAACAGCAGAGACCTCCAAAGCAGACACCCAAGAAACTGCTACCACAAAACAAAACACGTTCAACACATAGCTCACAAAGCCAGTGTGCCGAATAGTCACAGCCCTTAAGGCTAAACACACCTGATACACTTGTAATAGGCGACTATCATCAGGCACACTGACATCCCACTCACCAGGCTGAACAAGAAGATCACGGTGAGCTTCCTGTCTGGTGCTAGGATCCACCACATAACACAAGCACTCAGGTCACTCCAAGGCAAGTACAAATATGACTGTCATCGTCCATGCTGGTGTGAATGACCTGAGACGTACCTCCCTGGACTACATGAAGAGAGACATAGAGGAGCTCTCTGAGCATGTAGCCCAGGCCGGTATGACCCTGACCTTGAGTAGCATCTTACCCTCACCAAGAATGATGCCACAATATGAAGACAAGATGATCAATTTCAACAATTGGCTTAAGTGTTGGTGTCATTCAAAGGGGATCCAATGCCTGTCAGCCTGGGATGACATGCTCGATAAGCCACGATGCTTCGCTAGGGACGGCTTGCACCTGTCACCCCTGGGCTTTCGGATATTGGCAAAGGCTCTTGCTACCCCCATAGTGCCTTTTTTTAGGCAAGGCTCAAAAGACAAACCCACCTCCATAGGTATCACAAGGGATAAGAAACTAAATGAGTAATGCTACTCAATTCCAGAAGTCTAAACCTCAAGATGCACGCACTCGAAACTCTCCTTAGCATGGAGAACATCGATATCTGTGCAGTAACAGAAACCTGGTTCAAGGCTCCCAAGAGCACCCCAGCACTACCAGGTTATACCTCATACCATGCTTTTCAGCCCCAAAACTTGGACCGAACCACAAAAGGAGGGGGAGTATCAATATTCGTCAAAGATACCCACACCTCCAGGTTGGTGGCACAGCACAAAGCATCAGACACTATCCATGTGCAACTAACTGTGGGTAAAACTGCCTTCCAGTTTATAGCCTACTACAGACCACCCTCCCAAACACGGGAACCCCACTTGGCCTTCCTGAGAATACTGGAAAATATGAAGGTCTCTCCAAACACCATTATATTAGGCGACTTCAACTACCCAAACATAGACTGGGAGCATTACTCTAGCTCCAACACCCTAGCACAAAGGTTCCTAGAATTTATAAACTCAAATGCTATGGAACTTTTAGTTATGTACTCACCATACATTCAGATATTTGGGATCCATCTTGCCTACATTCTGAACTGATGGGTTCGGAGCCGATCACTCGGCTCCGACTCAGCACGCTTATGCTATAGAGCGAGGCCTCTAATTGGCTGAGCTATCTTTATCCCAGGATGCACCACCACTAATCCCCCAGATCTTGTTTGCCCGCATTCATGCACACATGCACAACTTGGTTATATAACATTGTTAGATGTTTCAAGATGAAACAACATGATTCTGACCTTCTGATATCCTCTGATCTCCAAGGAAGGGGGGAGGAGGGTGGGTTATTGGAAATGTAGGCGAGATGGATCCCAAACATCTGAAGTTATGGTGAGTACATAACTAAAAGATGTTATGTGATCCTATCTCGCCTACATTCTGAACTGATGGGACAGCATCCCTAGCACCTAAATCCCGGGTGGCTCATTGGAAAACACTCCTGAGCACTGTGGAACCAAATGAAGCTCGTCCTCTAGATGCCACATCTAATTTGTAGTGGGAAATGAAGGTGTGCGGAGAAGACCATGTAGCCGCAGCACAAATGTCACTAATAGCAAGCTTAGAATGAAATGCTACCGAAGTAGACATAGCCCTTGTAGAATGAGCCTTGACAGAGGTGGTAAGCTCTTTGTTAGAATAAATATATACTTGAGTAATACAGTCTCTGATCCATTTGGCAATAGTAACCTTTGTGACAGCGTTGCCCAATCTGTTATCTGCAAAGGATACAAACAACTGATCTGTTTCCCTTGTTTGTTTGGTCCTGTCTAAATAAAAACGTAACTGTCTGTGGACATCTAGTGTGTGGAATATGAACTCCGCTTTGTTAGAGTATTTTGGGAAAAAAACTGGAAGCTCTAACGATTGTTGTAAGCAGAAAGTAGAACAAACTTTAGGAACAAAGGAAGGATTTGGTCTGAGGGATACGCTGTCTTTATGAAAAACCAAGTACGGGGGTTTCACTGACAAAGCTTGAAGCTCTGAAACTCTTCTGGCAGAAGTAATCGCCACCAGAAAGGCTGTCTTCCATGATAGAAACTTTAGATCACATGTGGCTGCCGGTTCAAAGGGAAGAGAAGTCAAGGCGCGTAACACTATATCGAGATCCCATGAAGGTGCAGGATGAGAAATCGGAGGTCTTAATACAGCAGCACCTTTCAAGAAGGTCTTACACAATCTGTTGCTCATTAAAGGTGGGTCTATGGATTCGTGAAAATTAGAAATTGCTGCCAATTGTACTTTGATGGTAGAAACTGAAGAGCCTTGATTGAAAAGAGAGGTCAGAAATTTTAGTACTTCTGCCATGGGAATAGAAATGGGGTCCAGACCCCGGAGTTGAGCCCAAATAGCAAACCTTTTCCATTTGCTAGAATAAAGTTTCTTTGTAGCAGACTTATGGGCCAAAGATAATATGTGCACAACATCTGGATCCAATGCATGACTCCTGACTATCGTCGGAAGAGGAGGAGCCAAGCCGTCAATTTTAAGGTGTGTAGGGACTGGTGGAATAGTCCTGACTGATGAACCAGTAGGTCTGGGACCTGGTCCAGGAACCATGGACCTTCCAGAGCATGTTTCCGAAGATAGGGGAACCACACTTGACGAGGCCAGTAAGGAGCAATCAAGATCATTTTGCTCCCCAAGAGAGATGCCTTTGAATCACCCTGGGAGGAGAGGAACTGGAGGAAGGCATAAAGCAAGCCGGTGGGCCAAGGATGGACTAACGTCCATGGGGCTCTTCCCGAGCCGGGATTAGGAGAAGAATTCTTTGCACTTCGCATTCAGAGGAGTCGCGAAGAGGTCGCAACACGGAACTCCCCATTCGCTGAAAATCTGACTTGCCACTGTCATATTCAGAGACCATTCGTGAGGAGAGAGGATGGTTCTGCTCAATCTGTCGGCTATGACATTGGACTTGCCCGGTATGTGAGTAGCCACTAGGAAGCGTTTGGTCGACAGAGAGGTCCCATCAAAGGGGGCGTCGGCAAATGAAGACTTGAAGGCCTCCGCGAAATGACACAGGCGGAGCCAGGCTTGTCTCCATAGAGCAATGCCTGTACTGCCGCTTACTCGCCCTTCGCCGCATAGATACCTAAATGAGCCTCATGGACGAAGTTGAAATGGACGACATTGTAGCCAGCTGAGAGCCAACCGTCTGGGCCAGCTCCTCAGGCAGGTTACCCAAGAGGGTATCGGATAGCTCCTTAATCAGATCCCTCTGAAATCTGATAAAGTGCGTCAGGTAGTTCAAGGACCTCAGTGTAAAGGCCGCTGAACTAAGTGCGCTTTCGCATCGATCCATGCTCCTAGACTCCTTATTAGGAGGATGGACGGATGTAGAAGCCTCTGCTACATCTTGCTGGGTAGCAGATGCCACCACCAAAGCATCTACAGCCACACCTTTAGTAAGGAACTCTCTATCAGGGGGCCGAGAAATTTGTTGGACGAGCAGGCACCGGTTCCACAGAGTCTGGGTGTCCACCTTCCGACAGATCAAATCCAAGAGCTCGTCAAGGGCGGAGACACCCAGGAGGCGGAGGGCTGAGCCCCAAGGCCTTCAGGAACACCGACTCATCAGCAGAGGGAGGTTTGGACTGCCAGCCTCGCTGTTTTAGGGCTTCCAGGATGTCTGCAAAGGAGACATCATCTGAGGACGACTTAGGGGACCCCTCTGCATCATCGAGATCGGTGTCGGATGTCAAAGACTCATCAGGGGAGTCAACGTGCTTCCTCTTGCACAACCTTTTCCTGGGGGGTTCTTCCGAAGAGGCTTCAGAAGGACCTCCAGGAGGGGGAGAAACCCCAGCGGGGGTAACCTGAGGCCCGGGGGCTCCGCTGTCTAAAGACAGGGGGACTGCCAACGACCCAGTCTCCGTATGCAGGGAGGTAGCTGGGGAAACCGTGGAGGTAGCCAAGGAAGATTTGGCTAAAGCGCTCCTCATAGTCCTGAAGGCGGGACCACCAGAATCCTGGGAGGGTCCCACCTCTGTGGCCACGACAGTGGACAGTACTCCCGCCGCCGACGCACCAAGAGGGAGACTTGGGACCAAGAGCATCAATCCCGAAGCCTCCCCCCAGGGCCGAAGGAAGAAGTCCGTGTACTGAACTCCGACCCAAGAGCCGGAGTTGGAGCAAGGGTTGGGCCCGACCCTAACACCTCCACAGGTTCCACCAGCACCGGCTCCAACGGTGCCGAAGCTGTTGGAGGAGGAACCACAGTAGGGGAGTGGACCATCGGCTCCAAGCCAAATGGGCTGGAGCCAAACAAGCTTTTGGAACACCGGAGACTGGAAGAGTCGGAGCACCCTGTCGATGTCGAATCAGACATCTTGGATGACCTAGAGGATACCGATCGGGCCGAACCGATTTCTCCATCGGCTCCGAAGGGCTCGGGACCGGCTCCAAAAGGACTCAACAACTATCGGCTCTGAGGAAGGTTTCAAGGAATTTCCCTCGTGCCGATAAGGACTTCGCCCGAGGGAAGAGTCTGAGCCGGTAACCCTGATCGGCTCCAATATCAGTGGAGCCGATGAGGGTGACCCGCCTCGATGCCCCAGACCTCGGCTCAAACCAGAGGGGTCGAGGCTGGAGGCATCGAGGCAGACCGTTCGACCTCGGCCCAAGTCCGTGGAGCCGATGGAGAAGTCTGCTTGGATTTTTTAGCAGTCGGTTCCGACTGACTGGTCGGAGCCGATGCTTTCCTCTTTTTAGAAGGAGACTGAGAGGAAGATAAAGCCTCCTCGAAGGAAGGCTTGATTAATCCCTTGAGGATTAATTTGTTTTTCCTCTCCTGGAGGACTCTAGAAGAGAACGCGTGGCACACACTACACGACTCTTGTAAATGCTTAGCACCTAAGCAATAGACGCACGAGGCGTGGTCGTCCGTTATGGACATTTTAAAACCACACCTCGTGCATTTCTTAAACCCGGACGGTTTGTGTTCTTTCGACATAACTGCTTTGCCAAAGAATCAATATACGTGAAAACAACACTAAACTTTTAGTTAAAGACAGTTCAATACAACAACTTTAACAAAAATTACATATATATATTTAAATTTTTTTTTTTTTTAAACACTAACAGTAAACAGACAAAAAAAAGAGTGAAAGATAGAGAGTCAAGACCCTCTAACTTAAACGGGTACTTGACCCAAGAAATTACACAAGCAGCAAAGTAACAGGGGAAGGCCCCCTCTAACTAAAACGGGAAACCTTCCCTGACTAAAAAAATCACGAATTTACTAACACAAATTCACCAAACACACTAATATATCAACAATAGCTGTTAAAACAGCTTTTGGGTCCAAAGAAAGGAAATTTGTGACAGGAAAAGCCTAATAACTAGTACTTAGCCCAGCCAATGTTGAGACCACGTCTAAGCTTGATAGCGGCAAATGAGATCTGGGGGATTAGTGGTGGTGCATCCTGGGATAAAGATAGCTCAGCCAATTAGAGGCCTCGCTCTATAGCATAAGCGTGCCGAGTCGGAGCCGAGGGATCGGCTCCGAACCCATCAGTTCAGAATGTAGGCGAGATAGGATCACATAACATCAACATGTTACCACTCCCACAAGAGGGGAAAACATACTGGACCTGATCATCACCAACATGGGGACACTATGCTCCAGACCAGAAGTGTATCCCTCATTGGTAAGATCAGACCATAAACTAATCTCACTGGATATTCACATCCCGACCCCACCCCCTGCTCAGAAAACCACAGTGAAAAACTTCTCTATAGCAAATTTCACATGCCTCAAAACAGTGGCGAAATCCTTCAAAGCCCCCAGGCCTGTGGAAAATACGGCCCAGACCTCAGAATCCTTTATAAATACATTCTATGAACACCTTCAGGAATGCATGGATCACGCAATCCCAAATAAAACCAAGACCCAATCCTCCAAAGGCAGACGTCCTGTCTGGTGGACCCCAGCCATAAACGAACTATACAATAGAAGGAGGAAGCTACTACATGATAGAGCAAAATCCCAAAAAGGGAAGGCATCTCTAATCAGTATTAGCAAAAAACTACGGGCACTCAAAACCGTCTAAGGCCAGCTTCGAGAGAAAAATTTCACAGGACACTAAGGATAATCACAAGGCTTTCTTTAGTTATGTTAGGAACCTGGGTGGGAATTCCCAGATATACTCAGAATTAGTCCAAAATGACAAAAAATACACTGAGCCCACACATTGCCAACATCCTAGCTGACAGGTTCAGTGCAAACTTCTCCCACCTCTCCCCACCAAAAGGGCAAATATCTATCCCAACAGAGTGCTGCCCCCCCTGACATCTCAGATGCTCAGGTAAGAGCCGCCCTCTACAAAGCAAAAAACACAGCATCAATGGCACCAGATGGTGTCCCGGGCTGCGTCCTACATGAACTCCAAGAAGAGCTAAACCCAAACATAAAACTACTGTTCAATCTTAGCCTTACTACAGGATATGTACCCAAAGAGTGGCGTACAGCAACAGTGGTCCCTCTACACAAAGGTGGTGCCTCAACGGATCCTGGAAACTATAGCCCCATAAGCCTGACTAGCTTGGTCTGCAAAGCTATGGAAAGGATCATCATGGACCTCATAAATAAAGATATTGGGGACCTACAGACACTGGATCCTACCCAGTTTGGCTTTGTTAAGGGCAGATCCTGCCTCTTAAACCTGGTCGATTTCTTTGAAACAGTCACCAAGGCCATTGACGAGGGGAAGGTGGTCCACAATTTAATTAATTTAGCAGGTGAGCTAATTAATTGGAAGGGGTTGAATGAGTATAAAATGCCAATATTTGTGATGTATATTTTATCTGAAGAAGTCACTCTACTTTCAATGACGAAAAGCGCTTAATAAAACTGGCTGAGAGGAGTTTCCGTTGCCTGGAGCTTTATTTGGATTTTATTTGGTTTTGCTGTCAAGCTTTTTTCTTAGTTTGTGGTCCACACAGCCTACCTGGACCTCGCAAAAGCCTTTGATACAATACCCCACTCGGGCATTATAGATAAGCTCACCAGCTTAAATTTAAACCCCTATGTCACTAGATGGGTTGCAAACTGGCTCAAGGACAGAACCCACATGGTTAGAATTGCTGGAGCCATGTCAGACTCGAAACCAGTTACAAGTGGCATCCCACAAGGCTCAGTCCTGGGACCTCTCTTGTTCGGTATATATTTCTCGGCGGTACAGGCCAACACGGAAGGACTGTGGCTGACCAGGTTCGCAGATGACTGCAAACTGGGCGCTATAATCAACTCTCCAGCCGACACAAGCATCCTCCAAAAGGGCCTCATAGAAACAGACAACTGGTGCTAGAGCCATGGCCTCAAGCTAAACGCCAAAAAGTGTATAGTCATCCCCTTTGGCAAAAACAAAGTGCCCACAGATTACCACATAGGTGGTAATCCATTAAGTACAGAAGAAGTCATTAGGGACCTGGGGACCCAAGCTGATAGCAATCTCTCATTTGACAACCACGTGGCCAAAGTGGTTAGAAAAACATTTTATATAGCCCACCTAATCATGAAGGGATTCACATCTAGATCAGAGGAGGTCATCGTACCTCTTTACTCATCCCTTATCAGGCCCATAACTGAGTACAATGCCCCTTTTGGGATGTACCTTACCAGACACCTGCAGCAACTGGAAAGACCCCAAAAGTACCTCACCAAGAGGATCAAAGGGCTCAAACAGTTGCCATATGCTGCCCGGTTAAAGAAACTCCAGCTCTACTTAGTGGCATACCGCCTGCTCAGAGGCGATCTGTGCCTGACGTATAAAGCCATGTCCAACCTGGAATTAATGGACATGCTGCACCTCAGAAAATCCAATCCCATCGAGCTCTGAGAGACTTGAACCTCAGCACTGAAATAAACAGGACATGCTGGAGGGACAGATTCATAACCCAGAGGCTCCCTTCACTCTGGAATAAAATCCCAGTCCAAGTTAGGCAGAGTCCCACATTGACTCTCTTCAAGAGGAATCTTGATGAGTGGATGGGAGATCGTAGGTTTACCCCGGCTATCACTTCTGTGTCACTGTTAGACAGAGGCACAGTATACTAACCTCAAAAAAAGGCATAGCAAAATTAATTTAAAATGGGTGACGAAAGCCAAACACACTCTGGCTAGGCTTATAAATGCCCTAGGGCAGACAGCCTAGTATGAACCTATGAAGAATCCCAAAGCTAAGTAGGAGTGGCAGGCACTAAGTGGAACTAGGAGGAGCAAGGATGCCCTGCAAAACTTTTAGTTATGTACTTACCATAACTTTAGATGTTTGGGATCCATCTCGCCTACATTCGGTACTGATGGGCTCGGAGCCGATCCCTCGGCTCCGACTCGGCACGCTATGCTATAGAGCGAGGCCTCTTATTGGCTGAGCTATTTCTTATCCCAGGATGCACCACCACTAATCCCCCAGATCTTGTTTGTCCGCATTCATGCACACAAGCACAACTTGTTTATATAACATTGTTAGATGTTTCAAGATGAAACAACAGGATTCGGACCTTCTGATATCCTCTGATCTCCAAGGAAGGGGGAAGGAGGGTGGGTTATTAGAATGTAGGCGATGGATCCCAAACATCTAAAGTTATGGTAAGTACATAACTAAAAGATGTTATGTGATCCTATCTCGCCTACATTCTGTACTGATGGGACTGCGTCCCTAGCACCTAAATCCTGGGTGGCTCATTGGAAAACACTCCTGAGCACTGCGGAACCAAATGAAGCTCGTCCTCTAGATGCCACATCCAATTTGTAATGGGAAATAAAAGTGTGCAGGGAAGACCATGTAGCCGCAGCACAAATGTCACTAATGGCAAGCTTAGAATGAAATGCTATCGAAGTAGCCATAGCCCTTGTAGAATGAGCTTTGACAGAGGTGGTAAGCTCTTTGTTACAATAAGAATAAGCTTGAGTAATACAGTCCCTGATCCATTTGGCAATAGTGACCTTTGTGACAGCTTTGCCCAATTTATTGTCTGCAAAGGATACAAACAATTGATCTGTTTTCCTTGTTTGTTTGGTCCTATCTAAATAAAAACGCAACTGTCTGTGGGCATCTAATGTGTGTAATATGAACTCCGCTTTGTTAGAATATTTCGGAAAGAAGACTGGAAGTTCTAATGATTGTTGTAGGCAGAAACTGGAACAAACTTTAGGGACAAAAGGAAGGATTTGGCCTGAGTGATACTCTGTCTTTGTGAAAAACCAAGTACGGGGGTTTTACAGACAAAGCTTGAAGCTCTGAAACCCTTCTGGCAGAAGTAATTGCCACCAGAAAAGCAGTCTTCCACGATAGAAATTTTAGATCACATGTCGCTGCCGGTTCGAAGGGGAAGGAAGTTAAGGCGCGTAACACTACATCGAGATCCCATGGAGGAGCAGGATGAGAAATCGGAGGTCTTAAAAGCGTAGCACCTTTCAAGAAGGTTTTACACAATCTGTTGCTCATTAAAGGTGGGTTTATAGATTCGTGAAAATTGGAAATCGCTGCCAATTGAACCTTGATGGTAGAGACTGAAGAGCCTTGATTGAAAAGAGAAGTTAAAAATTTTAGTACTTCTGATACGGAAATAGTGATGGGATCCAGGCCCCGGAGTTGAGCCCAAATAGCAAATCTTTTCCATTTGCTAGAATACAATTTCTATGTAGCAGACTTGTGGGCCGAAGATAAGATGTGTACAACTTCTGGATCCAATGTATGACTCCTGACTATAGTTGGAAGAGGAGGAGCCAAGCCGTCAATTTTAAGGTGTGTAGGGACTGGTGGAATAGTCCCGACTGATGAACCAAAAGGTCTGGGATCTGATCCAGGAACCATGGACCTTCCAGAGCATATTTCCGAAGATAGGGAAACCATACTTGACGAGGCCAGTTAAGGAGCAACTAGGATCATTTTGCTCCCCAGGAGAGATGCCTTTTCGATCACCCTGGGAAGGAGAGGAACTGGGGGGAAGGCATAAAGTAAGCCGGTGGGCCAAGGACGGGCTAGTGCGTCCATGGGGCTCTTCCCCGGAGCCGGGTTAGGGAGAATTTTTTGCACTTCGCATTCAGTGGAGTCGCGAAGAGGTCGCAACACGGAACTCCCCATTTGCTGAAAATTTGATTTGCAACTGTCATGTTCAGAGACCATTCGTGAGGAGAGAGAATGGTTCTGCTCAGTCTGTCGGCTATCACATTGGACTTGCCCGGGATATGAGTAGCTACTAGAAAGCGTTTGGTCGACACTGCCCATTCCCAGACTCTCATGGCCTCTCTGCAAAGAGGATAGGATCTGGTCCCTCCCTGTTTGTTCAGGTACCAGACAACTGACATGTTGTGTGAGTGAACGGCAATTACGCCCTGAAGGAGGTAATCATGAAGGGCTTGAAGGGACAGAAGCACCGCCCTCATTTCTAGGATGTTGATATGAAGTAGGGTCTCTTCTGGGTGCCATTTGCCTTGGACTGACCTGCCCAGAGAATGCCCCCCCCACCCCATCTGGGAGGCGTCCGTGGTCAAAGTGGCCGCAGGAGGTGGTGGAACAAAGGGTCGTACCTGATCCAAATTGGAGGGCACTAGCCACCAGCGAAGGTCCCGTTTGCAAGTTTCTGTGATCCATATGAGGTGACTGAGAGGGAGTTCCTGAAAGGACCATTGAGCTGAAAGAAGCCACTGGAGAATTCTCATGTGCAACATTGCCAGGGGGACTAGAAGAACCTTGGCGGACATGGATCCCAATAGCTGCAGGACCATTCTGGCTGGGGCTTTGGATCTGGGAAGTAAGGCTCGAACTTGAGCCTGAATGGTTTGTATTCTGTCTGTAGGTAGATAGACCCGCATTTGGTTTGAGTCTATCTCTACTCCTATGAATCTTATGCGTTGAGATGGCAGCAACACAGACTTTGGCCAATTGAAAGTGATTCCAAGGGAATTGCCCAGTGATATAGTGGCTTGTAGGCTCCGCAATAGTAGATGCTTGGAGGTGGCAGTTAGGAGCCAGTCATCTAGATACGGAAACACCAGGAATCCTAGACTTTTCAGGTGAGCAGTCACGACTGCCAAACATTTGGTGAACACCCTGGGGGCTGTGGTGAGACCAAAGGGCAGCACGCGGAAATGAAAATGACTGCCTCCTAGGCTGAAGCCCAGATGTCTCCTGGACGCTTGATGTACCATGATATGGTAATAAGCGTCCTTAAGATCTATGGAGCACATCCAAACATCTTTCTCCAACAATGGGAGAATGGTTTGCAGGGTGACCATTCGGAACTTGGACTTTTTGACTGAACGGTTTAGAATGCTGAGATCTAAAATGGGTCTCAAGTCCCCGGTCTTTTTTGGCACCAAAAAGAATCTTGAGTAAGTCCCTAATCCGATCTGGTCTGCGGGGACCGGTTGGATGACTCCTTTTTGCAGCAGCTTTGAAACTTCTGAGGATGCAGTTTCCCGTTGACTGGGTGGCGGGTCCGGGATTTTTTTTGGACTGAGGTGGAGAGTGAGAGAAAGGGATGGAGTATCCTCCGGCGATAATTCGAAGCACCCATCTGTCCTGAGTGATACCTTCCCAGGCTTTTAGGTGCCTCAAAAAACAACCCCCGACTGGCTCCGGAGCTGCACAGTCGGGCAATCCCTCAGGGACTGTGAAAGGCTGAAGAGCCACGAAAGGACTCGCGGTCTCCAGTGTTGCGAGGGCCTCTGCCGCCTCTGGGACGGCGTCTTCTGGAAGAATTTCCCCTCCCTGCCTCTGGAAGGGGGATCATCCTGCTGAGAGGGGTAAGGCTTCTGAGATCTACGGAACCACATTTTCCCTCCTCTTTTAGCCTTGGGATAAGGCTGAAAGGGAGTGGAAAATCGTGCCCCGGCAGTCAGAGTCTTACCCTCCTGTTCGCAAGCGGTCAGTGTGTCTTTACCTTGGGTCCAAACAGGGAGGACCCATCAAAGGCCGGCAAAGGAAGACTTAAAGGCCTCCAAATGACACAGGCGGAGCCAGGCTTGTCTCCGAGAGCAATGCCTGTACCGCTGCTTACTCGCCTTCGGCCACATAAGAAATGAGCCTCATGGACGAGTTTGAAATGGACGATAATGTAGCCAGCTGAGAGCCAACCGTCTGGGCCAGCTCCTCAGGCAGGTTACCCAAGAGGGTATCGGAAAGTTCTTTAATCAGATCCCTCTGAAATCTGGTAAAGTGCGTAAGGTAGTTCAAGGACCTTAATGTAAAGGCAGCTGAACTTAGGGTGCGCTTTCCGTACCGATCCACGCTCCTAGACTCCTTATTAGGAGGATGGACGGACGTCGAAGCCTCTGCTACTTCTTGCTGGGTAGCAGATGCCACCACCAAAGCATCTACAACCACACCTTTAGTTAGAAACTCTTTTTCAGAGGGTGCCGAAAGGAATTTATTAGGACGAGCAGGCACCGGTTCCACAGAGTCTGGGTGTTCCCACGCCCTTCGACAGATCAAATCCAAGAGCTCGTCGATGGGCGGAGACACCCAGGAGGCGGAGGGCTGAGCCCCGAAGGCCTTAAGGAACACCGACTCATCAGCAGAGGGGGGTTTGGACTGCCAGCCGCCTCGTTGTTTAACGGCTTCCAGGATGTCTGCAAAGGAGACATCATCCGAGGACCCTTCTGCATCATCGAGATCAGTGTCTGATGTAAGAGAAGTACAGTTTTGTACCTACCATAAATGTAGATGTTCGAAGATCCACATTGCTGCAGTCCTAACACTTGGGTAGTCCGCTGTCCCTCGGTCGGCCCGAATATCAGAGTATAAGACTGACGTCGGTCAAGGCGCATTTGACTGACATCAGAACGTCAGGGTACAAATGCGCATGACCGACGTCATATCCTCAGTCTTTTCTTGCCCCAGATGTCAGAAGACCCTAAAAAGAAAGGTCAAAACCCATAGACAACAACCAAACAATCAACCAACCTAACACTAAAAATATGTACAATATAAACAACATATACAATATACCTCAGATTGATAACCCAGCCCACACAACCGCCTCAAACTACAGAGGGGAAGGAGGGAGGGTAAATTGGACTGCAGCAATGTGGATCTTCGAACATCTACATTTATGGTAGGTACAAAACTGTACTATGTTCTTCATCTCACATTGCTGCAGTCCTAACACTTGGGTAGAATCCCAAAGCAGAGGTAAGGGAGGATGGCTAAACTATAATGAAGCAGGAGCTGCCAAAATGCCCTGCAAAACAGCAGTGGCAAAACCAGCCCTGGATTTAGAGTACAGTGGAAGGTGGTAATGCCTAGAGAAAGTATGCACTGAACTCCAAGTAGCTGCCTCCAAAATATCCTTAGTTGCCACCCCCCTCAAGAAAGCTGTTGAAGTGGCAGTAGCCCTAGTGGAATGAGGCCTAATCCCAGCTGGAATCTCTTTGCCATGATGGGAATAACAGAAAGCAATGCAAAACCCAATCCACTTAGAAATAGTTTGTTTTGACACGGGCTTGCCCTGAGAACACAAAGCAAAAGAAACTAATAACTGCTGAGATTGCCTGAACCCTTTAGTTCTGTCCAAATAATATCGCAACTGCCTGTGTACATCTAAAGTGTGCAAAATCTTTTCCCCTTTATTTTGGGGATTTGCATAAAAAGTAGGCAAATGAATAGTTTGGTTTAAAGCCACACTAGAAACCACTTTAGGCATAAAGGAAGGATTAGTACGTAAAGATACCCTATCCTTATGGAAAATTAAGAAAGGCTCAACTGCCATAAGGGCCTGCAATTCAGAAACCCTTCTTGCAGAGGTAATGGCCAACAAAAAAGCAGTCTTCCATGACAAATATTTAAACTCAGCAGTAGCTGCAGGCTCAAAAGGTTGTAGAGTGAGTTTCTCCAACACAAAATTGAGATCCCAAGCAGGAGTAGGAGCTCTTCGTGGGTCTTATATTCTTTGCCCTCTAAGAAATTGCTTGAACAAAGGATGAGAAAACAATGGTGGGTCACAGTCGTAGTGAGCTGAAATTGCTGCAGCATGAATCTTAATAGAAGAGAAGGACAAACCTTTGTCCAATAACTCAGTAAGATATTGAAGAGCCACACTTAAATTAGGCTCAGAAACATCCAAATCCTTTGCTGCACTCCAAAACAAAAATCTCTTCCATTTATCTGCGTACACTTTCCTTGTACTAGGCCTTCTAGCTTCCAAAATCACATTCAAAACTTGTTGTGGAAGATGAGACCCTCTATGGTTCAAAACAGAATATGCCAGGCTGTTAGGTGAAGAGAGTGAAGTTTGACATTGAGCAAATGACTGTCCTCCTGGGACAACAGGTGTGGAATCAAAGGCAAAGGCCATGGAGGCTTCCGTACTAGACTTCTCAGTAATGGGTACCACTGCTGTCGAGGCCAATCTGGAGCTATCAAAATCATCCTTGGCTTGTCCTGTTTGACCTTCAGAGGTACCTTTGGGAGGAGAGGCAGAGGTGGAAAGGCATACACATGAAGATTTTTCCAACTGAAAGAAAGAGCATCCAACTTTCCAAGCTGTGGGATGAAACCTCTTCGTGCAAAACTTTGGCAGCTGGTGGTTTAGTGGAGAAGCGAACAGACCTATGTCTGGAGTTCCCCATGACACTGTCAATTTCTGAAATACATGAAGACCCAGTTTCCACTCGTGGGGATCCATGATTTGTCTGCTTAACACATCTGCTAAGGAGTTCTGTGCTCCCGGCAGAAACCTTGCCTGAAGATTTAGCTGTAAACTGAGAGCAGTCTCCCACAAAATCATTGCTTGCCTGCATAGAGGATAAGAATGTGTTCCCCCCTGCTTGTTGATGTACCACATGACAGTTGTGTTGTCTGTTTGAATCAACACTTGTCCTGGGTGAAGTAGATCCTTGAAAGCCATCAATGCAAATTGGACTGCTAACATCTCCTTTAAGTTGATATGTAAATGTTGAAGTCTGGCAGGCCACGTGTCTTGAACCCATTTTCCATTGAGGTGAGCTCCCCAAGCCTTGTCCGAGGCATCTGTCGTTAAGATCTGACTCGCCTCTGGTCGGGTCACAGAGAGTCCCTTGTTTAGGTGACATTCCTGAGCCCACCACAAAAGTTCCTTTTGAATGCAAGGTATTATCTGAATGACAGTGTCCAAATCGTGGCAGTGTTGCGTCCATACATTTTTGAGATACCATTGTAGCTTCCTCATATGCAGTCTGGCATTGGGAAGCACCAGAATACAAGATGCCATGAACCCCAAGGCTTGAAGGACTGTCCTTGCAGTCAGCCTGGACCGCAGATACAATTGTTGGAAGTAAAGTGTAAGGTTTCTCTGTTTGTCCAGGGTCAAAAAAGCCATCTGGGAAGCTGTATTCAGTCTCACACCCAGAAAGCACATTTCCTGAGAGGGTACTAGACTGGACTTTGTTTCGTTCACAGAATACCCTAGGCACCTTAACACTGCCATAACATACTGTAGACGGTGAAGTAGCTTGTTTTTGTCTTGAGCAAGAATCAGGCAATCGTCCAAATAAGGGTAAATTTGTATTCCTCTTAACCTTAAGAAGGCTATTACTGGAGCCAGAACCTTTGTAAACACCCTGGGCGCAGTAGATAAGCCAAAGGGCAATGCATAGGTTCATAGGTTTATACTAGGCTATCTGCCCTAAGGCATTTATAAGCCTAGCCCAAATTTTTGTGGCTTACGCCACCCCTTATATGAAAAAATACTGTGCCCATTAGTTTGTTGTGCCTCTGTCCAGCAGTGACACAGAGATGATTCCCGGGGTAAACCTACGATCTCCCATCCACAGGTCTAGATTTCTCTTGAACAGAGTCAGCGAGGTGCTCTGCCTCACATGGACCGGGATTTTATTCCACAGCATAGGGAGTCTCTGAGTGATAAATCTATCCCTCCAGCACGTCCTATTTATATCCGTGCTAAGGTTTAAGTCGCTTGCTCTAGTGGTTTTGGATTTTTTAAGGTGCAGCATGTCCATTAATTCGGGTTGGACATGGCCTTGTATGTCAGGCACATGTCACCTCTGAGCAGACGGTATGCGACTGAATAGAGCTGGAGTTTCTTCAATCTGGCAGCATATGACAGATTTTGGAGTCCCTTTATCCTTTTGGTGAGGAACTTTGGGGTCTCTCCAATTGCTGCAGATGTCGGGTGAGATACATCCCTAATGGGGCATTGTACTCGATCATTGGTCTGATAAGTGAAGAGTACAGGGGAACAATAACCTCACTAGATCTGGATGTGAATCCTTCATGATCAGATGGGCAATGTAGAAGGTCTTTCTAACCACTTTAGCAATGTGAGTGTCAAAAGAAAGGCCACTGTCAACCTGGGTCCCCAGGTCCCTGATAACCTCTTCTGTGCTTAGTGGATTGCCACCTATATGGTAGCTTGGGGTTACCTTGTTTTTCCGAAGGGTATGACTATACATTTTTTGGCGTTTAACTTCAGGCCATGGCTCTGGCACCAGCTATCTGTTTCCGTGAGTCCCTTCTGAAGGATATCTGTGTCTGATGCACTTTCCACTATGGCCAGTTTGCAGTCGCCTGCAAACTTTGTCAGCCAAAGTCCTCCTATGTTGGCCTGTACTTCTGAGAAGTAGATGCCAAACAATAGGGGCCAAGGACCGACCCTGTGGGACACCACTTGTGACCGGCTTGGAGTCTGACACAGCCAGCAACTCTAACCCTGTGGGTTCTGTCCTTAAGCCAGTTTGCAACCCATCTTGTGACATATGGGTTTACATTTAAGCTGGTAAGTTTTTCTACAATACCCGAGTGGGTATTGTGTCAAAGCTTGCAAGGTCAAGGTAGGCTGTATGGACTGCCTTTCCTCATCAATGGCCTTGGTGACTGTTTCAAGAAGTCGACCAAGTTCAAAAGGCATGATCTTCCCTTGACAAAGCCAAACTGGGTCGGGTCCAATGTCTGCAAGTCCCCTATATCTTTGTTTATGAGCTCTATTATGATCCTCTCCATAGCTTTGCAGACTAGACTTGTTAAGCTTATGGGGCGGTAATTACCAGGGTCCGTAGAGGCGCCTTTGTGGAGTGGGACTACAGTTGCCGCACGCCACTCCTTGGGCACGATCCTGTGGTAAGGCTGAGATTAAACAGCTGCCTTATGTGCAGGTTTAATTCCTCATTTAGCTCGTGTAGCACACAGCCGGGGACACCATCCCGTCCCATTGATGCTGTGTTTTTAGCTTTAGAGAGTGCAGCTTTCACCTGCGCATTTGAGATGTCCAGGAGGCTACACTCGGCTGGGATAGTTATCTCTCCTTTAGGGAGAGGGGTAAAGTTTGCACTGAACCTGTCTGCCAGTATGTTGGCAATGTCTGTGGGTTCAGTGATTTTTGTATCATTTTGGACTAATTCTGAGCATATCTGGGAGTTTCCACCCAGGTTCCTAACATAGCTGAAAAAGGCCTTATGATTGTCCTTTGAATCCATGGCAATTTTTCTCAAAATTGGCCTTAGTTGATTTTATGAGTGCTCGTATTTTTACTAATAATGATCAGGGGTGACTTCCCTTTTATGGATTTGGTTCTATCATGTAATAGCTTTCTCCTCTTATTGTAAAGTTTGTTAATGGCTGGGGTCCACCAGACTGGACGTTTGCCCTTTGTGGAAAGAGTCTTGGTTTTATTTGGGATTGCCTGATCCATGCAGTCCTGGAGGTGTTCATAGAAGGCATTTGTAAGGGCTTCCGCAGCTTGGGTTGTGGTTTCCACTGGCTCAGGGGCCTTGAAGGATACCACACCAGTCTTGAGTAGTGTGAAGTTTGCTTTAGAGAAGTTCTTCACTATGGTCTTTTTTGTTTGGGGTGGGGGCGGGATGTGGATTTCCAGTGAGATTAGTTTATGATCAGATCCAATGAGGGATATACTTCCGGTGTGGAGCATTTTGTCCCCATGTTTGTGACAATGAGATCTAGTATATTTTCTCCTCTCGTGGGAACAGTGACTAGCTGAGAACTGATAATGTAAAGTCCCAGCCCGAAAACGCAGGAACCTCCTGCAACTGGGCCTGATAGGAACATGAAGATAAGCCTCTGAGATCTAGAGTTACCATCCAGTGATCTTTGCCCAACAGAGGCAGAAGTTGTTGCAACGTCAACATTTTGAATTTTGGAATGTCCAGGTATGTGTTGAGGATAGATAAATCCAAAATTGGCCTCCAAGTGTTTCCTTTCTTTGGTACGAGAAACAGGCGAGAATAAAATCCTAGGCCCACTTCTGACGGAGGTACCTGCTGTATAGCCCCCCATTTGAAGAAGTAAAGAAATCTGTTTGTGAGCCTCTACCCTTTGCTGAGGAGGAACGTCTGGCATGCCTTTGAAAGGAGGCAATGTGTGGAAATAAAACTTGTAGCCTCGGTCTATAATGTCCAACACCCATTTGTCCTGGGTGACTAAAAGCCAGTTTTGCTTGAAGAATGCCAACTTTCCTCCCAAAGGAGCTGCCAGACAGGAAGGATCTGGCAGCTGAAGAGGCAGGTCATTGGGCCTGTTTACGAAAGGACTGGCCCCTGCCCTCACCTGTAGACTGTGCAGGGGAACTCCATGTTCTAGATCTGAAAGAACCCTGAGCTCTGCCCCTACCACGTCTAGATCTACCCCTAGACTGTAAATCAGAAGAAGGATAAGCCCATCCCTTAGTAGGCCAATTCCTGCTAAACTTAGGGGGCTGCACCTGCAAAAAATCTTTCACAGTCTGCATAGACTTAGCCTTGTCTTCCATTTTCCTTAAGACAGACTCCACAGGAGAACCAAACAAAACTTCAGACTGCAAAGGAGCATCCAAAATTCTAAGCCAGGCGTGCCTGCGAATAACTGATCCAGTGGCAGCCACCCTGGAAGAAGCCTGTAAAGCATCGAAACCACACTGCAAAGAATGCTTACCCACCTGATCAGAGGCATGAACCAAATCCTGTAATTCCTTACACTCTATGCCCTCTGCCAAAGCATCTACCTTAGATTTTAACTGAGTAGAGAGAAAATTCTGGTACTTCAACATATGAAACTGGCAATTCAAAGCCCTCATTGCTAGAGTGGAAGAGGTATACACTTTTTTACCCCACCTATCCAAAGCTCTAGAATCTTTATCCATAGGAACTGGGTTCTTTACAACAGAAGCCCTGACACCCTTAGGACCCTGGCTAATAGTTTCTGGGTCAGCCCTTGGACTCTTATACAGATATTTATGAGCCTCTGGCACTCTGTAATACCTATCTGGCTTAACTGGCGCAGGAGGCAAAGAGTCTGGATTAAGAGAAGCCTCAGAGAAAACATCCTGAACAACATCCAAAATTGGAGGTATAGCTAAGGGCCGATGTTGTGGTAAAAACAAAAATTCCCTAAGCCTCTTTCGGGAATCTGAGAAATCCTGACCTTCCCATTTAAAATGCTCCCTCATAGAATGCAGGGTTTCTGAAAAAGAAAAATCCTCTGGAGGAGAAGCAGAAGGACTGGAATCCTCTGCGTCTGAATCAGAATAAGGAGGAAAATCCTGAATGTCTTCAGCCGAAGACTCTGAATAATCTGAAGCCTGTTCCAAACTTTCCACCTCTGGCTCCACCCTAGGCCTCTTATCTGGAGGGGGCATAGAACCCCTGATTAAGGAAATCAAATCTTCTGCCATTTTAAGCATGTGTTTTTTAGGCACAGCCCCTGCAGAACTAGGACTGACACCAGAGGGAGGAAAACCAGGCCTGACCTTGGAAGGTACCTTAGAGCCAGAAGGAGAAGGCCTAACCACCTTAGGCAAAGAAGGGAGTACAGTAACCTGAGAGGCCCCCTCAGCCTGACCTGACTCCTGAGAGGTCACATCTTGCAAAATTAACGGCTCCCCCTGAGACTCAACTGAAACCTCGGCTGGATCTACAGATTCCACCGTAGTTTCTAAAGAACCGGCGTCCGGAACGGACGACTCATCCTGTTTGGACCTTAACGATTTTTCCTTGCGCTTCTTAGTGGTAGTGGGCGTCGGAGGATCCGACAGCATATTGTAATTTCACAGCTTACCGAAGACAAGCCTAGCGCAATCTAACCTACGTTTAATGGTGCGCTTATTAAATCTAGCACAAAAGTGACACCCGGCTACGTCGTGCTCAGGCCCCAAACAAGGAATACAGAGAGAGTGGTAATCCCTATGTATCTGTTTCCACAAGAAATACAATTATTCACTTTTTCTGACATCCGGAATTAACTGAGGCAAAAGAAACAAAAATATTCCCAACGGGTACTTAGCCCAACTTGGTTTCGGTCTGAAACTCAGAATACGAAAATTTCAGAACGCGACGGCACCTGCAAACGCTGCTTCTGCTTCGACCATGCGGCAAAAAGACTGAGGATATGACGTCGGTCATGCTTTAATACCCTGGCACTGACGTCAGATCTGAGCGCCCATGACCGACGCCAGCCTAATACTTTGGTATTCGGGCCGACCGAGGACAGCGGACTACCCACAGGTTATGACTGCAGCAATGTGAGATGAAGAACATCCCACAAGTGATGACTAACAGTGAAACACGAAAAAAATCTACCTGTACTCAATGGCCCTGATGACAATGAAATGGAGAATGCAGCCAGCTTTTCCAGGGCGGGATACAAGTTTTTTTGAAAGTGAAACCACAACAGTATAGTAAGGTACTGTTCTAGTGGCAAGAAATAAGAAGTTATGTACTCACCATAACGTTCCATCTGAGTAGGTAAACTTCATTTGGCAGCAACCTATGGGTCTTCAGATCCATATCGATCAGAGCAGGCAGTTTTCAACAGCAGAGATCCGAGCTCCTCCCCCTACCCATAATCCCCTGCCAACCCTCCGTGACCTCAGATCGAGTTTGCCTAATGCAAGACCTGCACCAAATATCCAGCCTATGGTCTGACCTCGATACAATCAGATGACCAAATAGTAACAAACAGCCGATGGTCAGGGGGAAGGAGGGAGGGACGGTTGCTGCCAAATCCTACTCAGATGGAACGTTATGGTGAGTACATAACTTCTTAATCTGAAGTAGTTAACTTCATTTGGGCATCAACCTATGGGACAGAGTCCCCAGCTACCTAATTCTTGGGAGGTCCTCATGGAAGGATGTTCCGGAGCACTGCAGAGCCAAAGGATGCTCTCCCTCTGGAGACCAGGTCCAACTTATAATGATTTATAAAGGTATGAGATGAAGCCCAAGTGGCTGCCGAACAAATTTCATTCAATGAAACCCTAGAACAAAATGCAGCAGATGTGGAAATTGACCTAGTAGAATGGGCGTGGACTCCCTGGAGTGCGGGCCAGCCAGAACTTTATGCTAGAAGAATACACTGATATCCACCTGGACAGTGTGACTTTTGAAACTTATTTTCCAAAATTAGATTTTGCAAAGGAAATGAACAGCTGGTCCGATTGCCTATGACCAGCTGTTCTGTGTAAACAGAAACGTAGTTGTCTATGAACATCCGAGTGCAACTTGTATTCACCTTTGTTTTGGTAATTTGGAAAAAAAGACAGGTAGATTAATGGTTTGATTGATATTTGATTCGGAAGCAATCTTAGGAAGAAAAGAGGGGTTGGTCCTGAGGGATACTCTATCTTTGTGAAAGATCAAATATGGCGGCTTGGCGGAAAGGGCTTGTAGCTCAGACACCCTTCTGGCCGAATTGATAGCGACGAGAAATGCTGTTTTCCAGGATAATAGTTTGAGATCCACTGAGGCTGCAGGCTCAAAGGGAGGAGCTGTCAAAGCCTGGAGCACAAGCGCTAGATCCCAAGGAGGGACTACATACTTCACCGGGCGTCTTAGTAGGAAGGTACCCTTCAAAAAGGCCTTACACAATCTTGTTGAAATCAAAGGGCCTAGGTCAATCCCCACGTGATAGTGCGAAATAGCTGACAGCTGAACTCTGACCGTGGACGAGCTGGCTCCTTGGTCAAAAAGTCAAAGTCTTAACACCGCAGGCAACAGAGCCGTAAAAGGGTCTAAGTTTTGTTGCTCCGCCATATAGAAAACCATTTCCTATCATACAGTCTTCTAGTAGACGGCTTGTGGGCCGCCACTAAGATAGCTTTGACCGGGTAAGAGATACCGGGAGTCCTAGCTAGGAATGGAACTGGAGCAGCCAAGCTGTGAGCTTCAGATCGTCCAGATTCGGGGTCGGGAGGTCTAACGGGTGCGAGATCAGATCCGGGATGGGATCCAGAATCCAGGGGGGATTCACTAGATGAGACCGTAAATAAGGGAACCAAGCCTGACGAGGCCAGAATGGGGTAATGAGGATTATTCTGCTCCCCAGCCATCTGGCTTTCTGTAAGAACTTCAGCATAACAGGAAGAGGAGGGTAAGCATAGAGGAGACCGGGCGGCCAAGCATGAACCAGAGCGTCTCGGGGGAATTCCCCGGGTGGGGGAATTAGAGCGAAGTAGTCGTTGCACTTCGTGTTTGAGGGAGAAGCGAAGAGATCGCAACAAGGTTGACCCCATAAAGAAAAGATCAAATTTTTCTCACAAATCTTCACTAATGCCTGGAACTCAAGGATCAAGCTGCTGGCTTCAACCGCAGCAAACTAGATCTGAGGGCACGGAGGATTGGCTTCAACCGCAGCAAACTAGATCTGAGGGCACGGAGGGTTGGCAGGGGATTATGGGTAGGGGAGGAGCTTGGATCCGATATGGATCCGAAGACCCATAGGTTGCTGCCAAATGAAGTTAACTACTTCAGATCAGTAGATTTAAAATATTTTAAAAGTACTGTTTATTCATAGCAGGGACTGTATAGGAGGAGAAAAGGGACAGGGAAGTCAAGCATTTAATAGAATCCTGTTGTCCTTTAACAGTAAAACCTAAAAATATTTTTGCTTAGAATTTTTAAGTTTTCACAGTCATGGGAAACTTGTCCTTAAAAGATCAAGAGCACCTCACTTCTCGGAAAAGGGAGTGAACTGCAAAAACAAACGTGTTTGCTCCAAAACACCTTGGCCCATTAGATATTAAGGCTAAAGACCCACTGCTGTCACAAGCTTTGGGGAAGAAAACCCTTACCACAAGCACTCCACCTCTGTAATTGAGATGGCAGGGCAGACATCTGCTTATGGGCCATCTGTCATGAATTTGACTGCAATGACAGAACACTGATCAAAACACGAGCTGTATAACAAACCCTATTTTATGAACACTCAAAATGGTATTGACCTTCAGAAAAATGCAAGCCAACGCAGCCAGCCTTTAAACATGTCAATCTAGGTGCTTTATAATACTGCAACTTTCAATGCTCACTTCCAAGTTTTAGCATTACGCTACAAGCAAGTGCTTGAGAGGCTTCCTACTTTCAATATAGGACTGAATATAGTAAACACATCTAAATCAGAAAACAAAATAAAAATCAGAATAAAAACAGCTGAAGAGTTTAATATAAAAAGTTTATTGAAAATATTAAAACTTCACATATACAGATGCCTGCAGAAAATGCAAGCAGTTATTTCCCAGTCAGACAAGGGTATTTGATTGGAACTTAACCCAACCCAAACTCCTGTCCTTACTGCATTTAAACATTTTAATGTTGTAACACACCCACTCTGAACTAATAAAATTATAAATCACACCCCAAGCTACAGGTTCTGATACAGACAAATAATCTTTCAGTTGTAACACTAATATGAACATACAAAATTACAAATGCACTTTACACTCAGCACAGTGTTACTTAATATGTACAAAGAATTACAACTGAACTCATTCACACATCTCCACTATCAAGTCACCGGGACTTGCACAATAAAGAACTTGTAGAGAATTAATATGTACAAAGAACTACAACTGAACTCATTCACACATCTCCACTATCAAGTCACCGGGACTTGTATAATAAAGAACGTGGAGAGAAATCTGTCAAGCTCATTTTCTTCTCTTCATGTGAAACTGAAATTTTAGTATTGGAGTTACCCACAGTCTTCCAAGTTGCTTCTTTCACATCCTAAAGGAGGGAAAAAAAGGTTCATAACAGTGCTGAAAGAACATGCTCATTAGCGATATGTCAGTCTAAACAGCCATGATTAAAGACATTTTTGCTAGATGTTACGCCCAACTATTAGTCAAAAGCTACTTTGAAATGTTTTAACATCTCAAGTTGACATTTTAAATAGTGAAGCTCGCTGTTAACCAAGCCATTCAATGCAGTCAAGTCTCGATATTCAAATTCCCTTTGCAACATCCCACAAGATGGAAATTTACAAAAATTAGAGCCATGTTCACATTACCTAGAAACATACCACTTGTATACTTGGTTAGCTCAGCAAACCCTAAATCAGTACACAATGGGGCATCCTCTTTCATTACTGCCCTCAAGCAATTCTAACTAGGTTACCTGCAGCTGCATTTTTAGAATTCTCCAACTAATCGGATATGCAATTATCAGAAAAACTACATACATAAACACCCGTGTATTACATGGAACCACAAAGATACTTAAAACTTACTTACCACAGAGTTCAAGGAAGTAGTCTCATCAGACAACAGTGTCCCCTGTTTCTCTTCAGTCAGCATTCTAAGCTGCTACACAAAAAGGGTCACTATATCAATACACAGACTTTAATTTTAAATCACTAATTACAGTTACTTCCCAATTAATACTACACTCTAATTAGACATTATGCAACAAAAACTGTGTTTGAACTTCCCAGTTACAGTTGCTTAAGGAATTCACTACTGCCTTTGTTCCCTCCAAGTGGAAACTTACTCCTGGGGGTGGACTTCCCCTGAAGCAGTCCCCCCTCCCCCCGAAGCAGTTCCAGTCGGTGACGGCAGACTTTGGAATGGTGTACTCATCAACACCCCAACAGAGCCACATCTCCTAGCATGCTATCCTGGGTGACGTACCTAGGTGGTGTTATAAATCACGCTGACAATTTACATGAAACACTGGACAAATGTGACCGGGGGGGGGGGGGGGTTTACGAAACGCAAACTGGGGCGGACAATTCTAATGTGTGTTGGAAACATTTTACAAGCTGGTTAATTTAAGCATACATATTGGCAACACTAGGAATATAAAATTTGGAGAACGTAAACATCCAGATAAATAATGCAGGAGTGATGTAAGAACAGTCCCTGCAGCACAACTGCAGATTTTGCCAACTCCTGAAAATACTGTTCTGTTTCTTATGTTCCAACTACAAGGATGAAGACGGTTTTGCCTAGTAGTCCAAGCACCACTTGACAAAAATATGGGGAAAGCAAGATTAATACAGCAAAAGCAACCCCTCGATATTAGACAGTTACTGCATGAAAGGAAAGGTACCAATGCAAAAGCTAGGGATTAGTCAAAGCATACCTCCATAGATACAGAAACCTCAAGTACTTTACCAAGCAGCATGTACCAAAGTACACCGTATGTGCCTGGGACTTATTTTACGTCACCTGGTGCGTTTGGATTTGCCTGGGTATATTCAAGAAATGTCTCCAAGAGTTGCACCTCAACCTATCTTGAAGCCTTGAACTTTCCCACCCCAACCATTCAAAGCTCAATTTCAATTAACATTTTCAGACTCCATGTTTAGAAACAATGTAGAACTGCAGTGTTGACAATTTCAGACCGACAGCAGCTGAATGTTACTACTGAACAAGTAAACTTGAGTAATATTGACCAGGAAAACTTTCAGAATGTGGCTCACAGACACTACTAAGAGTGAAAGAATGACTATGTCGGGAAGGAGGATCTGCAGAGACCATGAAGCACCAGTGTGATAAATACAACAGACAAGCTGTTTATCCCATGCTACTCCGCAGCAGGTACTATGGATCAAACAAAGCCAGCAAATTACCAACATGCAAAAAAAGGTTACTGGTAATCAGTTAAAGCTTTACGGTCAAGCCCAAACAAGGCTTTGCAAGCTCAGGCTTCAGAGAAAACCTGGAAAACAACCTGTGGGATAAAAACCCTACCCATCAAGTGGTGCCAAGAACCAACTGAGCAAAGGTGGGTTCACCTTGACTAAATCGGAGTATGCCCCCAGAAGTTAACAGGCAGAGTATCTTCACTCCATGGTAGAATATATCAGAATCAAAAGGTTGAGGAAATTCCAACATTGGGTTTCCCCTTCTAAAGGATTCTACTTAAAATGGTTTTCCTTCCCTCTACTTCTGTGATAACTTCAGAATTGATTTCCACTGTGCCATAAGAAAGGCAAACTGGTATTTAACATCGGGACCTAAACCTGACACCTACACACCTGTTTAGTGCAAGGATTACATAAGCTTAAGCAAACTGATACTTAACATGGGGACCTAAACCTGACAATCCACACACCTGTTTACTGCGAGGATTACATAAGCTTAGAAACCTTACTCGTTGAAAAAGTTTAACAGAATGGAGACCAGACTGCCTTTGTAGCCATCTCAACGATGAGGCAAGTACCCTCTCTTACCAATGCCTCAAAACAGCAGGTCATACAAGATGGAAGCACAGCCAGTTGTTAAACTGGCCTTGTGTTAATGGTATTTCCAACAACTGCATTAACTGGGAGTTCTGCAAACACTCGTTTGACCCTCAACTCTAAACTTTGCATTTTTAACATTCATTAGAACAATCACAAAATGGAACCAAAAGCTTAACTTATCACTTCTATAACACATTTGGCTGGCATAGATAGAGTGCCTGTACCTGTTACGTTTCTCGTGACAAGATTCCTGCCTAAACATTGACCATTACCTGAAAAAGATGTTACAAGGTCTATTAAGAAATATGCAAACACAAACAAGTACTACAGAGAAACAAGACTAGTCCAGCACGGTCATGTACAAAGCCACAAAGGTGGCCATACATCTCCTTTTACTTGCGAGTTGATTACTCTTATTTCAGAGCCACCACACTACACAAGACATGGAGCCACCTGATAATGCTGACATTTTTCACTGGCTCAGGCTTATATCAACACCAAGCACAGCAACTTCTAGACATGCATTCAAGGCAGCAAAATCTCACGAGTGGATACTGCAAAACCACTTGGCAATAAACATATGCAGTCAGTACTGCAAAAAATTTAAAACTTGACATTAACACTGTGCCCCATACCAGCATTTGCAGTTCTGCAATATGGGACAGGGTTAGGTAACTTATCTGTGAAGTGCTGCAACCATCTTCTTCGGTAACAATTCCTGATCTGTAACACAGTTAATATCATAAAAGGCAAACCTGAATTACATGTAAAAGCTGTATTTCAAGTTTCATTTGATAGTCATGTCTTATTCTTCCTAAAGTGAACAATTCAAAACAAACTTTTAATGAGACATCAAGTGTTAACCTCAAATGTTATTTTCTTGGCATATGTTCTAAAACATAACTAGGGTGGAATACTTCTGTGTCACAGCCATAAAACTTTCACCCAAGTGAATGCGGCAGTGCACCATTACAAGTGAACAAAAAAGTTGAGCTGGAGTGCAACCTGCTTATCCAGAACACAGTTAAGTGGGTGAGGGTGCTGTGCTGGCCCTCTGGCTCTCTGCACCTGGGAGAGTGGACAAGCTATTCCATTTGAGGTTTATTAGTTATTAGAAATAAATCACAACCACTACCGGGTAATCTTTAAAACTAGGTCACTTCTTCAAAAACAGTATGAATTAAGTAAAACATCTGATCTAGAAAACAAAAGATAATAAATTGCTTTTATACCACCTGGTTTTCTTCACCAAGGAGTTTGCAGACCACATCTACAAGACAGAAAAATTGTAGTAACTAAATGAGTTATTTCTACAGGGATACTTAAAATGGACACAAGAAACTGGGATGCATGCAAAAGCTGCGTAATGGCACCCAAAAGGTCAACTGACAACTAAACCACTAAAACCACCACTTGGGTAGTACAAACCAGTACTAATACTGAGCTCTCAACAGGGGAGCACAAAACAAATATGAAGACCCCCCCCACCACAAACTTTGCTTGCAATCAGTTTAAGCACCACCCAATGAACCAATACACCATCCCACATGTATATACCAGCCAGAATTTAAAACAAAATTACTAAATAAGCATGTCAAAGCCTATCATGGTAGAGCCATGGAAATGTTTTTTTCATAAAATGTGACTAGTTGAAGGAAGTTTGCTACATCCTATGATGCTAACAAAAATCAGTGCCCACACAGCAAATGTAGTCAATATACTACACCAATGTGAAGGTGTGGCAGTACTGCAGCACAATTCAAGAAAAACTATTAGATGTGACAAAAAACTATGATTTGTAAAATGCACTTGTTCTCTGTTGTAGACATCGTGAACAAATCACAGCCACAAGGGGTCAATAAAGGAGAAAAAATCATTTATGCAAATTACTTAAGCCATTTGTTCTCTATTATCTAACCAACCCTATTGGCAGAAATATACCACCTAAATATTTCATAAACCTGATAAAGTTTTAAAGCACATACTGGTTTTAACATAGCACTACTTTTAGGCCCAGAACCCAAAAGTCTAATCATCAAAACCTCAGCTTTAGACAAAGCTATCAATACCCACTCTAATGCATAAACTCTTTGGCCTGCCAGTAATGGAGGCATTTCCACAAGAGTCCCCCCCCCCAAAAAAATAATGTAACACATGGTTGTGATTTCTGTGCATTCATGGGACTTGAAGTGGACCAATAACGGAACTTTGATCTTTTTAACACCTGTACATTTCATTCGATACAGCTACAGCTTCTAGTAAACGAATCTTAACTGCCTTGGGTTTAACTACCACTTAATACTTATAAACTAGGTTCAAAGAAATGAAATCAGTATGTTTTAACTTAATAAAAGCAGCTTCAAAAAGTTTAAAAGCAAACATTGCTTTAAAAAACTAATGCAGAATGCTTTGTGTCCCCTTCAAAACAAATACTACCCACCTTACAGAAAGTGCAGCCAAAGGTATTCAGAAATGAAATAGCAATGCTCAAGCTATTTCATCCACACTAGCAACCTTCATACCTTGCATATAACAATTCAGTTTACTAAATCTTGCAATATGCTTCACAGCACTATCAACCAAAATCATTTTAATGATCTAACTAAAGGGAACAATTCAAGTACTACTGGCACAACTGAAAAAGTTCTCACCCGATTAACTGAAATTAAGCATGTGCAACAGAATTCACCTTGTAAAAGAACTTCTGCGCACACACTTGCAACAGTAAATACCGACAAAACAAGGAATGACAAAATACTGAAAATTAAGCAGTTTGCAACCAAATAGCTAATTCTTACACAGCACCTTTCAAAAATGAAGTACTAGATTGAGCTCCCTAGACTTTAATCGCCTCTTTCCAATTACCCTATGTAATGGAAATCAGAGGCCACCCAGAAGTCTTTACATACAAAATCAATGCCAAGCAAGACTTATTACAAAACTTGCGTATAGTTTTGAAATCAATCCCACAAAACAAGTTTAAACAGTAAAAGCTTTAAGAAGCTAAAATTCAATGGTGGTTCCCAGTCTTCAGGAGCATTTAACATTTTAACGATCTCAATCATTTACCATTAACTTGCCAAATTCCTCAAGATGCTACGTAACAGGACTGCCCCCCCACTCAAGCAATCTAAAATTTCTACCTTTAAACAAACAAGAAGCCCACATGAGCAAACAATCTTCAGTTTAACACAAGCACCAAAGACTGTAATCGGTCCCAGAAATCGTACTAAGCCTTGGAAGACCTGAACTCAAAAAGTTTTTTTTATTTTTATTTTAGAACATCCAACAAAATATGATCTTACTTACCTCAGTGTAGGTCATTACAGAGACTTCATCTGATTTTGGTGACTGTTCCTTTAAACTCTCTGGTAGCTCAATATCATCCTTCCCCAACATTTTGGCTGCATTGGCTTTTGCTATTTCAAGTAACTCCTTCCGCTCTACAATACAATTGCATATAACAATGTCAGCATTGCAAACTAATCTGGATAATTTTCAGAAGCAATTTACCACCACCATAAATACTGCATCTCCAAGGGCAGTTACGACAAGACTGCATTGAAGCAGTGCCTCTGAGGACAAACAGTCAACGCCAGCAATTCTGTTAACTTCACACACTACTCAAAACAGCCCAACAGTCAGAGGGAATTAAGCTACTGATAACGGAGCTCACTGAATCAAAGCAATAACTGTGAAAAGCCTAAGGACTCTCCTCCAAACCAGCTAGCAACACCCACCCTTGAAAGATCTAGTTCAGATTCATAATAGACCCCCCCCATTTTGCATAAACCTTCAGCCAGTCTCTAACAAACACACCAGTTTTAACAGGCTGTTTTATCACTAATAAAATATTTATATTTAAGCCTATCAGCACACACTGCGCGATATCTGGAAGAACAATCAGTAAGACTGGTATTCACAAGCACTTATAGTAAAGCAAAGGAAAAATTACATCACCATCTAACTCCAAATCTAATGGCAATTAAGTCATTGTAGCAACCTTTTAACTTACACAGACCTTTACTTACCTTTTTCAGTCAGGTGAAGGTGTGGTCTACTCCAGCTCCTACTTCGAGATTTACTCCTACTTGGTGTTAAGCTTCTTCTGAAGCAAGGATATATTCTGCGTGCAAATCCATAGTACCTCCTACCGATTGACCTGGTTCGAGATCGTGACCTAGACCTTCTGTGACACCTGGACCGAGACCTCCTGTGACGGGGCCTAGAGTGAGACCTGGACCGAGACCTCCTGTAATGGGGCCTAGAACGAGACCTGGACCGAGATCTCCTGTAATGGGGCCTAGATCGACATCGAGACATCCTGTAACGGGGCCTAGAGCGAGACCTGGACCGAGACCTCCTATAACAGGGCCTAGAGCGAGACCTGGACCGTGACCTCCTGTAACGGGGCTTAGAGCGAGACCTGGACCTTGTATAAGACCTTGACTGAGATCTGTATCTAGAAGACCTATGGTGGCTTCTCCGCCCCCTAGATCTTGACCTATAAGACCCATGATATGACCTTGAACGGCTTCTTGAACCAGACTTAGAATAGCTTCTGTACCTCCGTCTATAACCTTTTCTAGAATGACTGGAGTACCTCGACTCTGAACGTGATCTAGATCTTGAACTGCTTGAAGAGCCACTTGAGGAATACACAGAGTTTCTTTTATTAGATTTTGACATCTTTCTTCCAGTTCTGTGCACTGAAAGGCTTCTGCTTCTACTGTGGTGATGGGAATGAGTGCTATCCAAGCTGCTTGAACGGGAACGTGATCTGCTTGAAGACCTTGAAAACCTTGAAATTCTTTTCCTTTTGGTAGAAGAATCAGAATTTGATGCTTGTGCATCTTTTGGTGGCGAATACAAACTTAAATCATCCATGTAACTAGTCATTTCTTGAGTTCTCTTACCACTGCTTGAATAGGCGAGCCCTGCAAGGAGAAAGGAAGAAACTTAAAATTTGCTTTCAACTCCAGCATAAAATATTCAAATGACAGCTTTTGTTTTCCTAGACATCATTTTCACACATTCACTTCCCACGGTTTTACTTTACCATCTCACTTCTATGAAGCACAGTAAAGCCTGCTAGCACTTCTGATAAGACAGACTAGGCCTGCTACCTATATCTATCAAGCTTACACTTTTAAACACTATTTCCCATCCTTAAGCAATGCACAAGAGACATTAAATTGCATAATAAAATTAGCAATGTTTATAACGAAAAGCAGAAGGCGGCCAGAGACAGCACTTTCTGTTCTTGGAGGTCACAAAAGCAGCTAAGTAAGTTACTAACACAAATTTAAAGACAGGGTCAGAAAAAGGTTGCTTGAAGTAAAACAGACTAGTTTTACTAGTGACATCCACCCTACAAACACAACCATCAACTGAAGTATACAGGCTAAACTAGTCAGCAATGTACCACTGCTGTGTAATCTAATGGAAATAAGGCCAATCTGAAAATCACAAACTGAACTGAGGAAATTCACCATAAATTCCATGACCACGCCCTTTCACAATAATCTGATTTGACCAAACCCACAAAGCATATACAACCTCCAAACTTGTCAAAACTTACTAGGAGTTCATGGGGAAGACCTTAAATGACTCCCTGCAGCCAACTTAAAATTTGCAAACCATCTACCACACCTCAAACTCCAAATGATTTGAAGTCAAACCTAAAATTACGGACCACTACGTGCGGCTGCACTTTTTTCTCATTTCTGAGGTTCCTTCCCCCCATCTTTTGAACGCAACATTGTACCATATTCTTTCTATCCAACATCACGATTTCAACATTTTTTTTCATTAGCTGTTCTTACAGCTCCGGTACTGTGAGCCATCTTTAAGCGTATCACTGTAGAGAACATATGGGCACTCAAACTGTTTGGTAATAATGCCCTAGGTTATGTTTCACTTTGGCTTAGTTGCTTTTGAAGAACTGCTCATGAGCCACCTCCTTCAGTCCTTTCGCCCTGGGGACACCCACACTAAATTATACATGAACTCTTTTAATTTTGGTTCCTGCAGCCAATAAAAATGCTATGCTGACTGACTGTGGGAACTACTCTATTCACTGAAGTTGCTAGATGCATCTGTTTTGTTGCGAGATTACTACGATACCTGCTTATCCCACAAGTGTTTTCGGGTGAAGATTTTTGTGTTTACCACAGATATGTTTACCATAATTGCAGACATCTGAGGTGTTTCAATCAGCTTGCAACTGCTTCTTTCATTTACAGTTAATACACATCTTGCATCAGTTCCTAAGAAGTATGTTATAAACAGTCTATCATTTTTTTCTGACTGTAAGGGTATAGGAAAAACTTCAGCAATCTGAAGAGTCACCTCGTGGAAAAGAAAAACATACAAGATCTGGCCACGAACTTCCCAAATGCCACCGTATATCAGAAAATTATAAGCAAACCATCACATTGTCTCACTAAAATTAGCCAAGCCACCCCCACCCCGTACCCATCTTCTCTGCTCGAGAAATATTTAAAATGAAAACACGACAGTGCAGTAGTGCAATATCAGCTTGATAAATCAGTGCTGATATTGCACTTGCGGTAATGACCGAAGTGATAAAATTGCTTTTATCTGCTGTTGATTTTACTAGGTTTTGTCATGCTTCTGCTGACTTTGAATTATTGATACACAACACATTCACAGTTCCTTATTGATTTCAATGCATTGGTTATTTTACTGCTGAAGTGTCTGCTTCTTTCTTGTTTTTGCAAGGGAAACTGGGTGTCTTATGATGCACTGGCAGTCAGTTAATCTTTGTTGCAGGCAATATTTTTGGTATCTCTGATTTCTGTTGCATGTTGACTCCCTTCAACCTGTGAATTAGCCTTTGCAAGCTTTTATCATGGCGTGTCAACCAGTTGACTTTAGACGGTTAAGGCAAGATTTCATTAAGCATGGTTGGTTGAGTAAGAGGAATGCATGCATTTAGCAGTGCTATGATTAGCAGTATACTGCATTTTGATGTGTTTTTTATATCAATGCAGTAGTGACCTATTCGGTTTTGAATGCTTGCATTTAAAATCGGCTCTACTAAGTACTGAAACCAATAGTATACAATTTTGGGCTTTAGATGGTAAAGGTCCGATAGAATGGTATTAATAAACTAGAAAAAAAAAAAAGAGACCCTTTACTGGAGAAAAGAATCTTGGGGGTTACTGATCCATTTTTTTTTTTTTTTTTTTAAACTTTAAAGAAACTGAAGGACAGAAAAATTTCTGAATCGTGCAGAGGCATGGGGACTGACAGCTAGCCGAGATGGACCAGGAAGTGGATGAGTGGGACTAGTCAAAGTTAAACAGGATGTCAAGGAATAAGCACTCGCATTAGTTTGCCTTTGTCCATACTTGGCAGAATTTCTTCTGTAAGGGTTCACAGAATGGTCACTATACTCCCCCCCCCCCCCCCCGAGTTAAACCCAGTCTGTTTCAAAGATATTATTGCAGGTCGGATGATAGCTGGCTGTAGATATTTTTTTCCTAGATTTTTAGCAAATACTAGCAATACACATAATGAGCAGAAGTGGAATGTTTTATTGGTCTTATATGGGCAGAGGCCTGACTAGTGCCGATTTCCACACGCTAGGCATATGGTTAGATGTGTTATAAATGTGCAGTAGAAATTATTTTGACTTCTCTGAAGTGGTAAAAAGAATCGAGGTGTCAGAAAGCAGTCTGAGTTTTAGTTTGGAGCTCAAGGAGGTTAGAGGCAGAGCAAACTAAAGTTGAGTCATCTGCATATTGTACTATTTTATAGTGTTAGGAATGGCTGCGTGGAAATCATTAATGAAAATATTAGAGAGCATTGGGCAGAGTACCTGGGCTACCCGGTTGGGTTTGCAAGGAAGGCAGAGGTGCCAGTTTTCCATTTCACAGCCTGGGATCTATCAGAGGTAGCTGCTGAACCAGGTAATGGTGTTTTTTGAGAGGTTAAGATTAGAAAGGTGGGTATGGGAGATGGTATCAAAAGCCTTGGAGAGGTCGAGGACTGTGGATACTATAGTTCGCCGTAGTCACAGGTGTGGTTTACTATATCTAGAAATGAAAGAGCTGTTACTGTGCTATGGCCAGGACAGAACCCATGTTGTGTTGGGGTAAGGAGTTGGTTATTTGTAAGGAATGGCATTAGCTGGAGGTGGATACACTGAGAATTTTTGAAATAGGAGCTAGAATTGCTATGCGGAAGTTGAAATTATTTTTGCCTCCTTTGTGGAGGGTAGCATAAAGGTGGCACGCCACAGTTTAGGGACATAAGATTCCTGTATGGATCTACCGAGTATACTTCTTTCGGCTGCTCCCATCACGGGTCGCCACAGCAGATCAACTGTTTCCATTTCTTCATGTCCTCTGCATCTTGCTCTGTCACACCAACCACCTGCATGTCCTCTCTCACCACATCCATAAAACTTCTCTTAGGCCTTCCCCTCTTCTCGTTACCTGGCAGCTTCATCCTTAGCATCTTTTTCCCAATATACTCTGCATCCCTCCTCAGCACATGTCCAAACCAACGTAATCTTGCCTCTCTGGCTTTGTCGCCAAACCTTCCAACCTGGGCTGACCCTATAATATACTTATTCCTAATCCTGTCCATCCTCATGACACCCAGTGCAAATCTTAACATCTTCAACTCTGCCACTCCAAGCTCTGACTCCTGCCTTTTTGTCAATGCCACTGTTGTCAACCCATATAACATAGCTGGTCTCACTACCCTCTTGTAGACCTTCCCCTTTCACTCTTACTGGTACTAGTCTGTCACAAATCACTCCTGACACTCTTCTCCACCCACTCCATCCTGCCTGTGCTCTCTTCTTTACCTCTCTTCCACACTCACCACTACTCTGAACTGTTGATCCCAAGTACTTAAACTCATCCACCTTCGCCACCTCTACTCCCTGCATCCTCACCATTCCTCTATCCTCCCTCTCATTCACACACACATATTCTGTCTTAGCCCTGCTGACCTTCATTCCTCTTCTCTCTAGAGCACATCTCCACCTCTCCAGGGTCTACTCCACCTGTTCCCTACTCTCACTACAGATCACAATGTCATCTGCAAACATCATAGTCCACGGGGACTCCTGTCTGATCTAGTCTGTCAACCTGTCCATCACCATTAGAAATAAGAAAGGGTTCAGAGCTGAACCTTGATGTAATCCCACCTCCACCTTAAACGCATCTGTCACTCCCACCGCAGACCTCACCGCTGTCTCACTACCCTCGTACATACCCTGTACCACTCTTGCATACTTCTCTGACACTCCCGACTTCCTCATACAATACCACAACTCCTCTCTAGGCACCCTGTTATATGCTTTCTCTAAATCCACAAACACACAATGCAACTCCTTCTGACGCACTGTACTTCATCAACACTCTCAAAGCAAACAGTGCATCTGTAGTGCTCATTCCTGGCATGAAACCATACTGCTGATTACTAATCCTCACGTCCCTTCTTAACCTAGCTTCCACTACTCTTTCCCATAACTTCATGCTGTGACTTATCAATTCAATCCTTCTGTAGTTACTACAGCTCTGCAGATCACCCTTATTCTTAAAAATTGGTACCAAAACACTTTCTCCATTCCTCAGGCATCCTCTCACTTTCCAAGATTTCATTAAACAATCTAGTTAACTCCACAGCCATTTCACCTAAACACCTCCATGCTACCACAGGTATGTCACCTGGACCAACAGCCTTTCCGTTCTTCATCCTCTTCATAGCTATCCTTACTTCCTCCTTGCAAATCCACTGCACTTCATGATTCACTATCCGCACATCATCCAACCTTCTCTCCCTCTCATTCATCAGCCCCTAAAAGTACTCTTTCAATCTGCTCAACACACTACTCTTGCTTGCGAGTATGTTCCCCTAATTATCCTTTATCACCCATACCTGCATCTTTACTAGCTCGGTCCCTCTGTCTAGCCAATCGGTACAGGTCCTTTTCTCCCTCCTTAGTGTCCAACCTTTTATACAACTCGTCATACGCCTTATCCTTAGCCACTTCTCTCTTTGCCATGCACCTCATCTCGTTATACTCTGTCTACTTTCATCTGACAATCCCACTTCACCAACCTCTTTCTCTGTATACTCTCCTGTACTTCTTCATTCCACCACCAGGTCTCCTTGTCCTCCTTCCTCTTTCCAGATGTCACACCAAGCACCTTTCTAGCCATCTCTCTTACTAGCTCTGCTGTAGTTACCCAGCTATTCGGTAACTCTTCACTGCCACCCAGTGCCCGTCTTAACTTCTCTGAAAATCACCTCACAATTACTATTTTTCAATTTCCACCATTTGATTCTTGGTGCTGCCCTCACACTCATCCTCCTCTGGATCTACTGAGTATACTAATGATCTATTAATTCCATTATGTCAAAAAGCAAGACGTCATCATGTAGCAAGATTGTGATAACTCCTCAAATGTCCCTCTGCTGAACGTGGCTACGTTTTCTTGGATGGTGGAGTAGAGATTGGACATATATGTATGAAAGTTTGGTGCGAGCTACTTTCGGCAGACATGTCCATCCTTAGAAGTAACTGTTGTTGTGACACAACCAGCATATACATAATAATGTGCATCTTCAGTGTAGAAACTCGCTTTGTCTGCGATAATTCTCCTACCTCATCTGTAAACAATGTCTGTGACTTAGGATTCCCATGCTTATACATCACACCTTTTTCTTCATCTTCTGTTGTTAATTGAAGTTAGTGAGGAGTCAAGATGTCTGCATATTTAATGAATCACCATAGCATGATACCTGGTAGCTCAGCTTGCCCCCTCCTGTACTAATAGCCAGACTCATTGTTGTTCTTCAGCTTTCAGAAGTTATGCACTTGTGAATGCCAAGATACAGGAAACATGTCTAATCTGCATAATTGTTTTGGTCCTCCAATAACCTCCCATAAGAGACCATTATACCAGGGGACTAACATTAACGGGAACTCCAGGGGACTTTAATATTAACGGGGAACTCCTGCAACTCTGACCACCCTGCCACCCATATCAACCTCTACGGCTTTACCCAATTAATTCAAACCACAACAAGGTTTGATAAAACTACTAAAAAGGAAACTATCCTTGACTGGATTCTCCCCAACTACTCCACACTTTCCTATTGTTCTGGTACCCTCCCAGAGTAACTCACCACCTCCTATCGTTCTGGTACCCTCCCAGAGTCACTCACCACCTCCCAACATACATTGTACATAAGGCAAATCCTACAAGAAAAAACATCTACTTACCAAATTCGTAGCACCAAAAATTTCAGGTCTCAAGATTTCATAACATCCCTTAAGCTTTGCAATTGACCTCCTCAAAACTCTATCCCTGGACAGTGCAGTAGACTACTTTAACACCACATTTTTAAATATCTTAAACAACATGGTCCCTATCAGGACGATACAAGCAAAATCTAATTACTTACTCTCCTTGGCTCACTGAACAGATAAAATCACTCCTAAAAGAAAGGGATTAAGAGTGGCACGAATGGACCCACAAAAAAAAACAATAGTTACTCACCAGAAGTATTGGCAGCTAAGAAACAAAGCCAAAACAAAATAAGACTTTATGAGAATTACTATTCTAGCTTACAAACTTAAGATCAAAATAATCCTCAAAAATTCTGGACCACTTTAAATAAAATGCTATGACCAAGTCAAACCAAGACCTCTCAACCAACAGCAAGTAACCCCTAGAATGTATTGCTACCCAGTTTAATAAATACCTCTTCGGCTCCCCATCACTGCCCATCAACCTAACCTCTCTAGATAACACCACCTTCTCCTTAAAACCAGTCCCAACAAATACTTGCTCGGGCTAAAACTCACAACCCTGGCAACTCTCAAAATACTCAAAAAAGCAGCTGAAGGCATCTCCCATGCAGTTTCCTACTAATTAACCATTCCATATCAGAGCAACGCATCCCCACTCTCTGGAAAATTGCTCACATCATACTCCTACACAAAGGAGGTCCCCTCCACTGACTTTTCTACTATCGGACCATAGCAATCCTATCGGACCATAGCAATCCTATCCCTATCAAAAATCCTTGAAAGGTGCGTTCACACCCAAATACTTAACCATCTCCCTACACAATAAATTACTTACAAATACTCAGCACGGCTTTTGCCCCTACCATAGGACTACCACAGCCCTTATTAGCGTCACTAACATCATTAGTCAACTTAGAAACAAAGGTGAGATACTATCAGCAATCTTTTTAGACTTATCAAAAGCCTTCGAAACAGTGTCTCAAACTACTGACTGCCTTGTCCAAACTGAACCTAAGCTACTCCACTCTAGCCTGGTTTCAGAACTATCTTGCAGATCAGCAGCAAGCAGGAAGGTAGAACAAAGCTTTCTTCCTTACTACCAGTGACTGTGGGCATGCCCCAAGGGGTCTATTCTCAGCCCCCCTCCTTTTTAACCTGTTTACAAATAAACTCCATAATGCTACAACTCTAGCTACCCATATACAGTATGCAGATGATTCCACTGTCATATGTTCTGCCCCAATTCTACCGGAACTACAGAACTTAACCCTAACATCCTTCAATGCTATTGAACCGTGGTTGACAGATGCCCAATTAATCCTGAACCCAAAGGAAACTAAACTTATGCTCTTTCACACCACTAAATTCAAAACCCAATCCACTTACTTCAATATCACACCCAGTAATAAGACTTTGATCGAACCAGTACCATCCACCCAACTTCTCGGTAGTGTTACTGATCAAAAATCTGAAGTTAGACTTGCACGTTGCCCAGACTGTAAAAAGTACACAAGAAAAACGGGCACCTTATACAGATGCAAAAACTACCCAACCACAAACTCCAGAATAAAAACAACCAGAACTCATCTTCTGTCAAACTCACCCATAGTTACCAATCTCTCCAAATCAGACCTAAGCAAGCTAGATGCCTGCTATAAGATAGCTAAATTTGCTACTAGTTGTCCTCCTAGAACCCATCATTGCAATGACCTACAACAACTATCTTGGTTAGAACTACACAATCAACTCATCCTCACACAACTCTACCGCCCATCAAATGTACTCTAAACCCGATACACCAGCTCTACAAGGCCTCCTCAATCCCCATACAAGTACCCGTCCAAAGATCCACTAATAAAGCTCTAATTGAAGTAACCAGGAGTAAAAATAGCTCAGGTGACTGTACTCCTACTACATTGCTACACTGCGGAATGCCTTACCACTTGAAATTAGAACTATAGCTTAAAAAACTTCAAGCATCACATTAAAGCCCACCTCACCAATTCCTGGACTTGTACATGTACTGGGCATAGGTAGCCCAAACCATGGAATTTAATTTTAATTGCATATGTAATGAGCATTGAATTTAAGTCATATGACTACCTTATGCTGTTTTTTTGTTTCTCACTGTTAATATCTATCAGATTGTAAGTGTTCAGCTGCTATGTTACCTGTATATAAAGACTAAGTATCCTAACTGCACTCACTGTATACAATGTCACTACTTACTACTATTGAACGCACTAACTTCTAGAAGCATTGTTATATAAAATTGTTGGCTAGGTCTCCCACTTGACCAATTTATTTTGTTTTAGTCTTACCATTATGAATGTCTGTTACTATTTTTTTATTAACAAAATAGTCTAACAATGGAACTTTACTCCCGGGGCCTCCGCTGAAAAGGGTTTTATGCCCAGCCGGACTCTCCTGGTAAACAAATGTAAAATAAATAAAATTATTTGGTCTTTAAGTTGAGAGAAACTGTCAGAAGTTTTGTCTTTATGCATGGTTGATACCTTGTGCTTTTCCCTTTTCAGACTTGCTTGTACTTGGTTGTTACAGCCCAGGAGTTTATACCCTAACTAGTACACTTGGCACCCTTTTAATACAGCCATAGCCCATCCATGTGTTACATATGAGTGGATGTTTGTGTTTAATCCTTCTAGGTGTCATTCCAATTTTTCTGGTGATGTTCCTATGTTTAATGGCATTCATATGTATATTTGTATGTATGTATATAATTATAAAAACTTTTATACATATACCTAGGTATGTGTATATATATATATATATATATATATATATATATATATATATGAGGGGAAAGCCCCAAATATGCTCAGAATATGCACTATGTAATATATTCAGTGCAATGTTACTGTCAATGAGACAGTCAGAGAAGGCATATGGATGCAGTTCTAGAATAATTTTGTACAGTTAATCTAAGGGAGATGCAAGTAAACTGATTTCAATAGCAGTCTAAAACCAAATAAGAATAATCAGTCAGGATTAGAATAGAGAGATGGCAAGAAAGTAATTCCGTCCTCGGCCGCTGTGTATCCTGGTGTTAGCGTCTGCATCTATAGTAAGGCGAATCTTGTTTGTTTAATAATGTACCGCATTATTTTCTAAGGAAAAGGGTGTTACAGTAAGCTTTCTTGCCCTGCATTACCCTCTGCGACTAAGCCTGGCTTGGACGCCTACACCTTAAATAAAATATAACAAGCTCTACTGCCTCATCCCCTTTATGGGAATAGAACTAAGCTTCTCCTAGAAGGAATTAAGGAACTTTTGTGCCCTGCATTACCCTCTGCGACTACGCCTGGCTTGGACGCCTACACCTAAAATAAAATATAACAAGCTCTACTGCCTCTAATATCATCCAATATGCAGACGATTCAACTATTATCTGTTCTGCCACATCCATCCCAATACTCCAAAAGCTTACACAAAATGCATTCTCAACCACCGAACAATGGATAAAGAAACCCACCTAGCACTTAGTGCCTCTAAAACCAAATTAATGGTATTTACTCCCTCTAAACTCACCTCTATCAATACAAACACTTTTTCTATCACTAGCCATAACAACACATCCTTGGAATTGGTGTCAGAGGCTAAGTTACTTGGGGTCCAAATTGACAGCTTAAATTCAACTCCCATATTCAACTAAATATCAAAAAAAAAAATCATCAAAAACTAGGCATGCTCTACCAACAAAATTGTTACCTTACACCCTCCACCTCATTTCTTATCCCCTCTCTTCTCTATGGAGCCCCACTCCTAACTAACCTACAATCTTCCCTTAAAACACAACTTTCCTCTTGCTACAACAAAATCGCCAAGTTCGCTACCAGCCATAAGGCATCTACCCACCACTGTTCTTCTCTCCACAAACTAAAATGGCTAGAACTATCCAACCAACTTATCTATTCTCAACTTACTCTTGCACACAAGCTCATTTTCAAACCCTTCCTCTGTCCATCCCTTTCCTCTGCCTTTAAAATGCACCTTCCCAACAGAGTACTAAGATCTAATAACCAAAACCTAATAGAATTGTACAAACCAACTCGTCCCCCAGGTAAAAATTTCCTATCCTATGGTCTAGGACATCTCTGGAACTCCCTACCTCCATCCATTCGTACCACTTCCTTGTTACTGCCTCTCCTAACTCATACATTCCCCCTTGTACTTACTAAGCTAATTATTAAAAAAAAATGTATTATTTTGTTTCCTATTTACTAGCTTCCCAAGATATAATGGCTTCTCAGTTTTTCTATTGAAATGTTTCCTTTTCTAGTCTGTATCATCTGTAATGTTCCTCACCAGTATGTGCTACCTGAAATGTTATGCTCTAAGCTGTACAATTTGTAAATATTGTAATCTAATCTAAAACCTATTGTAACCTTGTTTCTGGAACTTTTCTCCCCAGGACTCCATTGAAAACGGGTTCATCTTGGCCCAATGGACTATCCTGGTAAACTAACTGCAAATAAATAAATTAGACGTTTCCAGATTTTTTCCCCCTTAATCATACAGCCATAATGATAAAATGAGTGAACGTCCAACATTTACATATGATTTATTATAAAGTACAGTTTAAGAAAAAAATTCACATCAAGCAATACGAACTATTAAATCGTAGGCACTTGTGTATTAATTTACACACACACACTTTATTTTGTGCAACTGAGTTAGACTGCTTTGGTCCTTTACTTCAGAAGTGGTAAAGTTAAAAACAAAAAAAAACATTAAAAAATAATTTCTTTTATGTGGCAAGAGTTACAAAAGCGGAATACTGCACATATCAGGAATAAGCCAATTGTGTCACAGTTCCTCTATCCATGCCCAATATTGCTGTCTGGCTAATGGCCCACTAAATAGAAATGTTATCTGCCATTCAAAGGCTGCTGCTGCTATGGTATGCAAGAGAAAAAACTGTCATGACAATCGCCTCAGATGTCAAATAATGGGATTTGTAAGTAAGGGGTAAACATAGTTTGTCAGTCCAAATTATGTTTGCAACACCAGAATAAGAAAAGATGGTTTAAAAGCATTTTTTTTTACCTACTGATGTGTCAGTGTGGAATGCTAGAGCACATCAAGATTTTGCCTTGAAACAGATGCCATTCACATCAAACCGATAGTTACATGAATCTATTTACATCACCTCCTTCAAAAAAGGGCGGTGTGTGGTTTTTACACTAGAAAAATTACTAATTGGTAGTAGTCACTGGCAATTGGCAACGTTTTATATCTTATGAATTAGATAGAAAAAGAATCCAGTTATGGGTGAATCGACTGACCCACAGGGGAGACTTAACACTGTACTTGAGTTGTAGGGTCCTTCTACTTAGGCTGAACCAAGTCTACTGTTTCAGGGACTTTGAACCACCCATGGTTCTGGCCAAGGCAGCTTTCCTGGGACCTTCTCATCTGCATCAAAAATATAGGAGCATTTGGACTCTTTCCTCATCTCTACCGTCTTATCAGCTGTATCATTCACAACGGGTCAGTTGTGCTGCATCCTGATCGGAATATGTGCTGCTCATCACCCTTGTTACACTGTACTACCTGTGTATCCATTCTCACACTCCATTAAGTTTTGTGCAATGCGACAGGATTTTGATGGCTCTGTAGGGATCACAGTGGTGGATACCCCATTTCTTCTTGTAAATTGGCACAAGTACGGTGATACTAGTCACCTGGGATATGCCGTTCTCTCCACTCTGCTACAAGTAGCTTCTGGAGCCAATTCTCGCATATCTCAGCAAGCATGTTTATCATATCCACTGTGACTTTTACTGAGCCTGTAGCTGTACATGACTTGAATTTCCTTAGTGAAAGTCTTACATATTACAGGGTGGTATCCTGTTCTCGTGTTGCATCCTGTTTCTGGGGCAGTGCAGCATCTGTGGTCGTTATTGTGACTGGAGGAAGTAAGTACTTAAAATAGCTTACCATGTTCCTTTGATGTACTGCAGACAGGAGATTATTCAGTTGCTGGCATCCCTCATGAAGTGTCTGTCAGTCCTCTGTCTGGAAATAATGGCCTTCTGACGTTTCTTTGTGGCACCTACCAAGTCTGTTTGCATTTGCATGTCTAGTGCCTCCAATGCCCCATTCAGTGCTAATGCAACTCCTTTCTTACCTTCATTTGTTAGTCAGTCTCTATTCCTTCCTAACCGGGGTGGTCATTCCAATCTCCCACTTCTAACTCATTTCTTTTGCGTAGATCCTGTACTGCTGCATTACTCCACGTGCTTTCCTTTATTACTTTATGGAAATACATGGCCAGGCTACAACTCATTTCTGTAGTCCTCACACATGCAGTTTTAAGGTTCTGCCATTCTTCAACTAGGTTCGCAGAGGTTAACTGTGTAATCTGTGATTATACTTTCCTCACTAGGAGAAATGTATCCGAATTGGATATTGGCCACTCATGTACGTGGACTTGACTGTCTTACTGAACCATGTGTTGGCTACTATCAAGCCATGATGACCCACCCATGAGGAGCCAGACAGTGCTGATATCCTGTTCTATCACAATAAATGCATAAAGTCACTCATTATCAAAACAGATTCATGATGCTCAGCTTTATATATTAAGTCCTGCAGCTCTCGTCTGACTGCACTCTGGCTCTCTACCACAACCCTGCAGTGGGGCATAGTGCAGTATTTATAATGTCAGCCTATCCTTACACTGGAGTCTGAATGCCATGAGTCTGTCACTAATTCAGACTTGATCCCTCACTGCCTTCTGAAGCCCTTCTCTCACCACAATTCACAGATAAATTCTAGCCTGTCTGCCCCCAAAGTAGTAGACTGTGGATCCCAAGCCATGTGCTTTTCCTGCACTGCCCTTCCATCTAGTCTCCCGGAAACATTGGATGTTCATCCTCCACCTTAACATCATGTCATCCATGTCCAAGCTGCATCCTGTCAGTGAACCTACACCAGACTAGCAATTCACAGTCCATGTTTGACAGGTTCATAGATTATGAGTCTTGCAGTTGCTCAACACAGCTACCAAAGGTAACCCAGGTTGGGTTAACTACAGACCAGCCAGCAACTTATTGACCAGTGGCTGCCGAGTTGCAGTAGCTCAACACAGCCACCAAAGGTAACCCAGGTTGGGTTAACTACAGACCAGCCAGCAGCTTATTGACCAGTGGCTGCTGAGTTGTGTGGCAGGCACACAGACACACATTTTCTGGAGTACAGTAAAAGTTTAACAATTTATGCTTTTGGTAGTGGGCGAAAAATGACAGCAGTAAGCAGTAGAATTCCTATGTAACACCTATCTTCGTTGCCACAACAGAAAAAAGGATGCATGGTGATAGCCTAAAAGGAAGAATATTTTTGAAAATATATACTGAGGGGAGAAGACACTGGAAAGGTGCAGAGAGTACTGTACACATGAGCAAGGGTCATATTAGCCAAGAACTGTTAGGGAGAAATGATCACTAGTGATTAGAGATGCTGATGCTAGGTTGTTGCACACAAATTCATGGTTTCCTAGGGTTGTGTCCTAAGTTGTTAGTTATGCATTACAGGTGTTCATTTAGCCCGAAAACACAGGATTGGGTTTTCAAGTTTTCTAACATTTTCCGTAAAAGGTGTGTGTCTATGTATTCATTGTCTGGAAGAAGAATTTTGCACCAAGTGTGCATGCCTGGTGCTTTACATTGTGCTGTAAAAGTGTACCCAGAAGACAGAGATACTGTTCTGTGAGCTGATGTAGACATAAGGGGAGTTAGGATGACTGCACTTCAGTATTTTTCTCAGTTGTCCACTGAAAATGGGTTGCTGTCAATGCAAACAGTTAACCTTTTCTGTTTTACAACTATTTTGTATTGTGATTATTTAATATTCGTATATTGCCACTTTATCTTTACTTGGGTTTTCTGGGGCTTTCCCCCCCGGGTCTCCGCTGAAAATGAGTTTGCAAACTCAGTTGGACTAACTCGCTTAACAAATGTGAAATAAATAAAATTGCCACAGTATGGTGTGAACAAAAGTCATTGTCACCCAAAATGCCTGCCATCCGTTTGGTGACTTGCCTTATGTTACATGACTTTTGTAAACAGTTTGGTACACCTGTAAGACCAGTATTTTGAAGTCAGATGGTGAAGTGGAATAGTGATTGCACAAACATAGCTGTCCATTTGATATGAGCTACGTTTTGATGACCTGTTTATGCTTATAGTTCTTGTGTCACCAAGCAGTTACAAGTATTGTTATTTTTTTCCTTTGGTTTAAAAACTGGTTTACTAAATGATTCAGCTCTTACCTCATCTGATGCTACTGTTCGGATTCCTGTGAATATGCTAATCCATTGTCTGTGACTTTGGGTTCCCATTCATATTCATCACACCTTCATCTTCTGTTGCAGAACAGTCAACTAAAGTTATTCACTGAGTCGTGACGTCTGCATAATGAATTCATCTTCTCAGCATCATACCTGTCATCTCAGCTTGCCCGTTCCTGCACTGAAAGCCAGATTCTTATTCATCAGGGTTCACAAGCTATGCACTTGCAGATACTAACATAGCTGAAGTGTGTGTTAACATAATTGCTCTGGATTCTAATTCTAGATAATTTCTTATTTTTGTTGCTATGCATTTTGTGGCCATGGGCTCTTGTAAATTTCCTGGCTTTAATTTACTTTGATTTTTCAGCTCAGCTATTTATAACCCAAATTTTGCCCTTTGCATCCTTTTTTTCTGTTTTAAAAGACTTAGACCATCCCTGAGAGACATACTGAGTTGGAGTTTGTGTATAATTCTACAAACTGTTCTTTGCAGCTCATTTGTTTTGTTGATGTTCCTGGGGAAAAGGGGCCTCTCACGCTTGATCCCTGCTGTAAGGACTAAATTCAAATGGTTGAATTGCAACAGTTATGATTACACAAAAATGACTGTTGTACAAAACACTGTTAGAGGAAGTCTGGTTTATCTAGCTTCTTGGGGAAAGGTTACAGACTGTATATTGATGAATAGAACAGGATGTTGTGGCAACCCGGAAAAGAAAATAAATTTGAGAGTGAGCAAGAACAGTATATGCACAGTGGAACAGAGAGAGTAGGCAGTGCATAGCATGAAGTAAAGAGTATTAAGTTGCTTGAAAAACATCATGTCAGCAATGCATGTGCGCACACAAAAGTAGTAGCAACTACACGTAGGACACATCAGTGACATGCCTAAGGGATAAAAATGCAGAATACTGCACATCTCCAAGGCAAATAGGACTATTCATAATGATCAGAGTATGCTTTGGCAGTCATAGCTAAATCGGTCAGTGGCTGAGATTAACTGTTATATGTGCATGTCACAGGCATGTTTAGAGGATTACTAACAGCATATCTATATCCTGATTTACTGTGAAAGTGCTATTCAGATGAAAGCAGTAAGGAGAGAGGTGAGGGAACAATTTTAGAAGCACACCAGGCTGACAGAAAGCAATTCTGATGTGCATTGTCATTCAAATTAGCTAAACCTAGCAGAGCAGGAAATGTGAAACTCTTGCTGGCTGTGGGTGGGAATATGAAGGAGTAATTTGAGAAGGAACACAAGCAGAGCAAAGTTGAATGCCTAAAAAAAGTGTTTTCTCAGCAATGAGCTGCTACTTGTGGAATCTTTTTCACAGAATGTGTAACATCAGCAAGAAACACATTTGTAAGAGGCACTGCATGACAGTATATGATACTTTCACCAAGGCCTCTCAAAGTTAGCTGCTGTTCTGTGTTCTTCCATTCTAAGTGAATGGAACTGCCATATGACAACCCAGCTATGGCTCAGAAACAGTGGGCTCCCAGTGTATCACAGGGAAGATATTTCATTAGAAGGAAACAAACTTATCAAAATATCTGCCCCCAGGAGGTCAGTCAGGGGTGCAAACTGAATAAAGTTACTAGTTACTACTACTGTCTGGTACATACAGGTTTGTAATGAGCCAAACGTAAAGAAAAGTTATACACTATATCCTTTTAAAATGTTTTCCCGCAGTTGTCCTTTAAGGACACAAATGCAATTTGCTGTTGAGGGCCAACCACACCGACTTATACAGCAACTCTGGTGTATACTTAAAATAACCTGCAAAAAAATACTAAGACCCAATACCGTCCAGTCCAGGACATTATGGGCAAAACATACTTGTAAAAAAATGCTGTTCGTGCGAACAGGATTCGATTTTGAAGATACAATGGGAGGGTTTGAAGCATTCAGTTGGGTACAGCTTTGAATGTAATTCAAGTAACAGCTTTTAGAAGTGTGAGATAAAATCAAAGTGGTGGTGGTCACAAAGGCAGAGCTGCCAAAAAATGGTGGTGGTCTAGAAGAAGAGAATACAGGGGCTCACAAGCACTGAGCAGCTGGAGAAAAATTAGAACAGTTGTGGACCAAAGTCTAAATGCTTGCCAACCATTAACATGAAAACTGGAAATAATGACAGTATCTGTACAGTAGCCCTTTACATACTGTTCAAGAATAAATGAATATGACCAATAGCTAGATCTGGACACTACTACAAAAATGCAGGATCAAAGGAAATTAGGTCAATAGATACTGAAATATTACCTTGCTGAGAAGTGCTGCATGCTTAATGGCGTGACCACACATGTTAAGGCCAGCCAGCAAGTAACAGGTCAGTGCAGAAGCTGTACTAAATGGGTGCATTTCATGTAGGACATCCACTCCCTCTTCCAAGTCACCTGAATAATGGGACAAGGACAGTCTCTAAACTGATGGGCACACAAGTACAAGCCAGAACCAACCACACACCACAAAAGAAAGACAAAATTACTTTAGGATCATACAGAAAATGGTAATGCAGGCAACTCCAGAAAGGCCGGCTGCTTAAATTTTAAAACCCATAAAAACCACAGCAGAACCCTGGTATGCATTATGAAGTACAAATGAATTTGAACATTTAAGCTGGTGGCAAAGCTACAAAACACTGACATGCTCCAAACAAAACAGTTAATTGTGCAAGATTTGAAAGATTTAAGAGGAAGCCTGCCAAAGCACACATCCTATACTTTCAAAACTGAAGACGACTCCTCTTGAAAAGAGGAGTGCTTTAAAAGCAACTAAACTTAGTGCACTCAAAGTCAATTTCAGTATCCAATTTGGGTTTTTCACAAGCAGTAAGCAGGACTGAAACCAGTCCAACCATTTAGGTAAACTACACATTCGTTCACCCTACCTATAAACTTGAAAAATCACTACTGTGAAACTCAGCTGCCTCTCCTCACTGCAAAAGAAGTTGTGTCTTACAATAACGTTCCATCTGTATTGTTGATCCTCATTCAGTTATTACGCCTGGGTTATCGGTTCCGACCTCGGAACAGAGCCAGCCATCTTCCAAGCTCTCGACAGCCACAAACTCTCGAGCTCTTATCCACAATTCCCCTCTTCCCATTACCTCAGATTGAGTTTGCAAGTAAAAGGAAGTAGAGGCTACCTCTGGTCAAAGGACCTAATGGAACCAGATGATGAGATCCACTATAAGCCGCAGGAGGGGGAGGGAGGGTCGTAATGACTGAACGAGGATCAACAATACAGATGGAACGTTATGGTATGACGTATCTTATCTGATATTGTTAATCCCTGTTCATTCCTTACGCCTGGGACAGATTCCCCAGCTACCTTTATTCCTCCTTTATTCCTGGGAGGCTCTCATGGAAGGACATTCCTGAGCACCATTGAACCAAAGGACGCTCTTCCTCTGGAGGCCAAATCCAATTTGTAGTGGCTGATGAAGGTATGAGGTCTAGCCCAAGTTGCAGCTGCACCTAGTGGAATGAGCCCTAATGGCTGCAGTCAGAGGGATATCGTGAGTTTTGTAAATAAATGTTAACAGTCTTAACCATTTAGCCAATGTGACCTTAGAAACAGCACATCCAAGTCTAGGACCAGAATAGGCCAGAAATAGCGGATCTGATTTGCAAGAAGCCTTAGTTCTGTCCAGACAGAAATTAAGTTGCCTATGAATGTCAAGGGTATGTAGACAATACTCTCCCCTGTTAGAATGATTGGGAAAGAAAACTGGCAATTCAATGGATTGGTTAATGGACATTTCAGAGATCACTTTTGGCAGAAAGGAAGGATTAGATCTCAATGACACTATCTTTATGAAAGATTAAACTAAGGCCGTTTGATGCACAGAGCTTGAAGTTCAGAGATACGTCTGGCAGAAGTAATAGTGATCAAAAACAAAGTTTGCCAAGAAAGAAACTTGAGGATGCACGAAAGAGCTGGTTCAAAAGGAGACGTAGTCAAAGCTTGCAGGACTAAAGACAGATCACAAGGCTGGCTAGATTCTCTAAAAGGGGGTTTCAAATGATTTACACCTTTTAGAAAAGTCTTGCATAATTTGTGTGACATAAGAGGAGAGTCATGGACACAATTGTGAAAATTAGATATCGCGGCCAAATGAACTCCAATGGCAGAAGCAGATAGGCAAGATTGGAATAAACGGGACAAGTACTCCAATACAACCGGCACTGGTGCTGAAAAAGGGTCTATCCGTTTTTCCTTCAGCCAAATGGTAAACCTTTTCCCACTTGCTGAGAAGTATTTCTGGTGGAAGACTTATGAGATGTAAGAATGTCACGTACTGGGGAAAACAGATCAGTCTGTCTGGCAATCACTGGAAGTGGAGGAGCCAAGCTGCGAGTTTCAGGCTGTTCAGGTTGGGGTGAATCAGGTTCTGCACATGGGAGATCAAATCTGGAGTTGGATCGAGAATCCATGGTTGAACTAGCAGGTGAGGCCACAAGAGGGGGAACCAAATTTGCAGAGGGCAATATGGTGCTGAAGATTATCTTGCTCTTCAACCAGCAGGCTTTCTTCAGGAACTGGGGAATGGGGGGGGGGGGCATAAAGCAGACCAGAGGGCCAATCATGGACTAGAGTGCCCCTGGGTGACTGTCCCCGAGGGGGAATCAGGGTGAAGTAATTGCTGCATTTGCAGTTTGGTTGGGGATGCAAAAAGGTCGCAGCAAAGGGGATCTCAGCGGTTGAAAGTCTCCGCCACTATAAGAGGATTCAAAAACCACTCGTGTGGTTGCAGAATGCACCTGCTCAATCTGTCTGCAATCACGTTGGAACTCCCAGGAATGTGCATTGCTAAAAGAAAGCGGTTGGTAGCCATCGCCCATTGCCATATCCTCATGGTCTTTCGACAAAGTGGGTAGGATTTGGTTCCGCGTTGTTAGTTGATGTACCAGCCTACAGCCATGTTGTCCGATTGTATTGCAATAGTCCATGATGGAAGGGGGGATGAAATGCTTCCAACGCTACTAGCACCGTCCTCAGTTCTAGGACATTTATATGCAGATGGGCCTCTAGGTCCAACCATGTGCCTTGGACTAGCTTTGCCCTGAAAAAGCCCCCCCACCCCATCAGGGAGGCGTCCGTGGTCACAGTGGCTTTGGTCTGTTGGGATGTGAAGGGGCAAGACCATTGTGACGGGTTCTGCGACATCCACCAAATCAAGTCTCGTCTGCATTCGAGTCACCCGAATCTGGGAGAGAGGAAACTGAAAAGGGTACCACTGGGTGAGTAGTAACCACTGTAAAAAAGCCTCATGTGGAACTTCGCGAGGGGGACAATGGTGATAGAAGCTGCCATGGAACCCAACAGCTGGAGAACAGAATGTGATGTCGCTCTTTCCCTTGAGAGGATGGGTACGAGTTGTTGTTTTATCCTTAAGATTCTGTGCTCTGGACTCGATGCAGTGCAGTTCTTTGGATCCAACAGGAACCCAATGAATTCTATGGACTGGGATGGGGATAGGTTGGATTTTTGCCAGTTTATAATTATACCTAGCCTTTCTGCAGTGTGGAGAGTATACCAAGGCTTTTTCCAATAGATGTCTGGTGGAAGCGATGATGAGCCAGTTGCCTAGGTATGGAAACACCCGGAATCCTTGCAGTCGCAAATGAGCTGTGACAACTGCCATGCACTTGGTGAACAGTATGGGGGCTGTAGAGTCCGAAAGGCAGTACTCAGAACCAGTAATGATTAGCTCCTGCACGGAAGCGAAAGAATCTTCTCGATGGTCTGTCCACCTTTATGTGGTAGTACGCATCTTAAAGATCTATAGAGCACATCCAATCGCCTGCCTCTAAGAGTGGGAGTATAGACTGTATTGTAACAATCTGGAATTTCCATACTTCTACGAATTTAGCACACAGATCCAAAATTGGTCTCCAGTCCCCAGTCTTATCTGACACTAAAAATAATCTGAGTAAAATCCGGATCCTATCTGGTCTGATGGGGCTATCTGGATAACACTTTTCTTAGCAGCTCTGAAAACTCTTAATGCTGCTTCTACCCTTTGACTGGGTGGAACATCGGGTAAGCTCCTTGGGGGGGGGGGGGGCAGGACAAAGATCGAAGGGACTAGGATAACCTCTGGTTATTATCTCTTGTACCAAAGACTTGGTAGTAATGGTTAGTTTAGCAGAAGGGTACAAAGAGAAACGACCCCAACTGCTTCCAGAGGAAAGCGGTTGGGCCGCTCTTCAGGAGTGCTGGTAGGACTGGCCAGAGAAAATCTCTGGAACCCTGGTTACGCGGACCTCCTCTGCCCCGAAAGGGGCATCTTCCATATGGAGTCCCCCCCATCTACCTCTAGGGGAAAACTCAGCTCGTGTGTCACTTAAAGAGCCCCGAGACTTTTTGTGCCACATCTTCCCACTCTTCTGGTTTCTGGAGGAAGCCCGTTGAGGGGAAGAATAGCAGACACCCACGGCAGAACGGGTCTTACTGTCCTGTTCATACCTAGCCAGTGTGTCTTTAACCTTGGGTCCAAATAACGAAGAGGCTTCAATGGAAGCATTCAGAAAGGAACAGCACAGGTCCTCATGGTGGCCAGCAGAGTAATCCAGGCTTCAGAGAGCTAAAAAAGCGACTTTACCTGATTTAGGTATATTTTTTGTGGCTTTCCACTTCTAATTACCTAGCGACTGTATTTCGCCTGCTTTGCTGATACATTGTATTTATTTTTCTGCATTTATTCTGTTATTGCACTTGAAATCTCATTTTGTTACTTTTAAAATCTGTAATTGTTGCAAATTGTTTCTGTAGGCTGTGATAGCCGATTTATAGCATTTAAAAGTGTCTACTGTATCTGTTTCTCCTTGTTTCTGAGAAGAAAAAAAAAAAAAAAAAAAAATCTCTTGTTTTTCCCGCCTTACTGAGCTAGAGTAAGTCCAGTTTCAGAGTTGCTGATCCCTGGACTTTGTTTGTAGTTCCTGTTACTGATTCTTTGCCTAATTTGGAAGACAGGAAGTTCCCTTGCTTACCAGTGGGAGTGGGAAGCATTGAGCTGCCTGTTGGTCCAGTTTTGTGAGGTTTCAGCCAGTAACTTGTAGTCTATTGGTCGTTTTGGGCCAGTTCCTAGCTTTTTTTCAGCCCCTTGATATAAAACACGCTAAGCGTTAAGCTGAGTTGCCACTGTTGCACACAAGAGCAGCGGGCGGTTAAACAAGGTTAAACTATTCGGACCATCTAAATTCCACTCTTCAAATTTTCCTTAAAACTACCTTCCTTGAGCTGTACTGCTGATCAAACCAGCGTATCCTATAACTGAAAAGTTCATCTCTACTTGATTCCCAAGTAGACTATTCTCTATCTGTAAAGCCTAGCACTTACTCCTACAGTACTTGCACCATAATAAAGCACTCTTATTATAGATAGTACCCCACCAGCCTAAAACCCACATCCCCGGAGTCCTTTGAAAGTCTCTTTATCTATTACTTCTAGTATGTCGAGGGATCAGTTGCTAGTGTCCTCTCCTGCTCAACTGGTGAACTTGGGAATATTGAGGCAATGTTACAATTGCCTCATGTACCTGAACAATCCTCTCCTTCTCCCACAAAACACAAATACATGTGAGAGATGCAACTAAACGGCCAAACTGGAGGCTGAGCTCTCTCAACATAGGACTGGCAAGACCAGACAGGAGGAGAAGGTAACCACACACAATACATACCCAGTCACACATAGTACCATCACAACTTCAAATCATACACATAATCACACAAAGACATACTCGGAGGCTCTGATCAAAAATCTACCAAAACAGCAGAGGCCACCAAAGCAGACACCCAAACAACTACCAACTCAGGACCCAACACATGCAACACATAGACCACACAGTCAGAGTGTCAAACAGTCACAGCCCTTAAGGCCAAACACAATGCCAGACACACTTGTCATTGGTGACTCCATAGTCAGACACACTGACGTTCCACTCACCAGACTGAGTAAGGAGAAGGTCACAGTAAGCTGCCTGTCGGGCGCTAGAATCCGCCACATAACGCAAGCACTCAGGTCTCTCAACAGCAGGTACAAGTACGACTCAGTCATTGTCCACGCTGGTGTCAACGACCTGAGACGTACCTCCTTGGACTACATGAAAAGGGACATCGAGGAGCTCTCTGATTATGTAGCCCAGGCAGGTATGACCCTGACCTTGAGCAGTATCCTACCTTCACCTAGAATGATGCCACAATACAGTGATAAGATGATCAGTTTTAATAACTGGCTTAAATTCTGGTGTCATTCAAAGGGGATCCAATGTCTGTCTGCCTGGGATGACATGCTAGACAAGCCACGCTGCTTCGCAAGGGACGGCTTGCACCTGTCACCCCTGGGCTTCCGGATATTGGCAAGGGGTCTTGCCACCCCCATAGTGCGTTTTTTAGGCAAGGCTCAAGTTCTAAACCTACCAGCCTAGAACACCAGAAAGGAAAAAACTAAGGGTAATGCTGCTCAATGCCAGAAGTCTAAATCTCAAGATGCACGCACTCGAGGCCCTTCTCAATATGCAGAACATCGATGTCTGTGCTGTGACAGAAACCTGGTTCAAGGCTCCTGAGAGCACCCCAGCACTAACAGGTTTCACCTCATATCATGCGTTCCGGCCCCAAAATCCGGACAACACCAAGAAAGGAGGGGGGGGGGTTGTCCATATTCATAAAGGACACCCACACCTCAAGGTTGGTGGCAACGCACGATGCATCGGAGACCGTCCATGTGCAATTAACCACAGGCAAGACTGCTCTGCAATTTGTAGCATGTTACAGGCCACCCTCTCAAACTCAGGAACCTCATATGGCCTTCCTGAAAACATTGGAGGGGATAAATGTATCTCCAAACACCATCATACTAGGTGACTTCAACTACCCTAATATAGACTGGGAACACTACTCAAGCCCAAACACTCTAACCCAAAGATTCCTGGAGTTCATAAACTCAAATGCCATGGAACAACTAGTCACCATCCCCACAAGAGGAGAAAACATACTTGATCTCATCATCACGAACATGGGATCAAAATGTTCAACACCGAAAGTATACCCCTCACTGGTGAGATCAGATCATAAACTAATCTCGCTGGAGGTCCTCATCCCGCCCCCACCTGAAACAAAAAAGACCACAGTGAAAAACTTCTCAAAAGCCGACTTCACACTTCTAAAAACTAGTGTGGTCTCCTTTAAGGCCCCTGAGCCAGTGGTAAACATTACTCAAACCGCTGAATCACTTACAAATGCCTTCTACCAGCACCTACAGGACTGCATGATCAGGCAATCCCAAACAAAACTAAGACTCTCTGTACCAAAGACAAGCGTCCAGTCTAGTGGACCCCAGCCATAAACAAGCTCTACAACAAAAGGAGGAAGCTACTACAAGATAGAGCAAAATCCTTGAAAGGTAAGACACCTTTGATCATCATAAGTAAAAAACTAAGAGCCCTCATAAAATCATCCAAGGCAAATTTTGAGAGAAAAATCGCCAAGGACTCAAAAGACAATCATAAGGCCTTCTTTAGCTATGTTAGAAACCTAGGAAGAAACTCCCAGATATGCTCAGAATTAGTTCAAAATGATGTGAAAATTACTGAACCTACACACATTGCCAACATACTGGCTGACAGGTTCAGTGCAAACTTCTCCCCACCTGCCAGCCAAAAGGAGAGATATCTATACCAGAGGATTGTAGCCCCCCAAACATCTCCAACGTCCAGGTGAGAACTGCTCTCACTAAGGCAAAAAACACAGCATCCATGGGACCGGATGGTGTCCCCGGCTGTGTGCTTCACGAACTCAACGAGGAATTAAACCCACAGTTAGGACAGCTGTTTAATCTTAGCCTCACCTCAGGATATGTACCCAAGGAGTGGCGCACGGCGACTGTGGTCCTACTTCATAAGGGCAGTGCCTCCACCGACCCTGGAAATTACCACCCCATTAGCTTGACAAGACTTATCTGCAAAGCCATGGAGAGGATCATAATGGAACTCATAAATAAAGACATAGGGAACTTGCAGACTTTGGATCCAACCCAGTTTGGCTTTGTCAAAGGCAGATCCTGCCTCTTAAACTTGGTTGACTTTTTCGAGACGGTCACCAAGGCCATTGATGAGGGAAAGGCAGTCCATACAGCCTACCTCGACCTGGCAAAGGCCTTCGACACAATACCCCACTCAGGTATCATCGAAAAACTCATCAGCTTGAATGTAATCCCATACATCACAAGATGGGTTGCAAACTGGCTAAGTGACAGAACCCACAGGGTCAGAGTTGCTGGAGCCATGTCAGACTCAAAGCCTGTCACAAGTGGTGTCCCAAAGGGCTCAGTCCTGGGTCCACTCCTGTTCGGCATCTACTTTTCTGAAGTACAAGCAAACACAGGAGGGTTATGGCTGACAAAGTTTGCAGATGACTGCAAACTGCCATAGTCGAAAACACATCTGACACAGATATCCTTCAGAAGGGCCTCACAGAAACGGATAACTGGTGCCAGAGCCATGGCCTAAAGTTAAACACCAAGAAATGCATAGTCATACCCTTCAGGAAAAACAAGGTTACCCCTAGCTACCATATAGGTGGCAATCCACTAAGCACAGAAGAAATCATCAGGGATCTGGGGACCCAGGTTGACAGTAGCCTTTCGTTTGACACTCATGTTGCTAAAGTAGTTAGGAAAACCTTCTATATTGCCCACCTGATCATGAAGGGATTCACATCCAGATCAAGGGAGGTCATCGTCCCCCTGTACTCATCACTCATTAAACCTATGATTGATTACAATGCCCCGTTCGGAATGTATCTGACCCGACACCTGCTGCAGCTTGAAAGGCCCCAATAGTTCCTCACCAAAAGGATAAAGGGTCTCAAAAATATGTCTTATGCTGCCCGACTGAAAGAACTCCAGCTCTATTCAGTCTCATACCGCTTGCTTAGAGGTGACCTGTGCCTGACATATAAGGCCATGTCAAACCCAGATTTGATGAATATGCTTCACCTCAAAAAATCTAGATCCCTCAGAACCACAAGGGCGGGAGACTTAAACCTTGACACAGTTATAAATAGAACGTGCTGGAGGGACAGATTCATCACCCAGAGACTCCCTATGCTGTGGAACAAAATCCCGGTACATGTGAGGCAGAGCACCTCGCTGGCCTTGTTCAAGAGGAATCTTGACCAATGGATGGGAGATCGCAGATATACCCCAGGGATTACTTGACAGAGGCACAGCAAAATACTAGGCATAGTTTTTATTCAAACTAAAGGGGTGGCGAAAGCCACATAACTATGGGCTAGGCTTATAAATGCCCTTGGGCAGATAGCCTAGTATGAACCTATGAAAGGTTCCACGAAATCACAAAAGCGCATCCTCTGATGCGTGAGAAAATAAAGCGCATGGAGGAATTCGGAATCAATTCAAGGATGGCTAACTGTAAGGCCACTTTGTCCCAGACCTCATCAGACACAGCTCCGGCCAAAGAGCTCAGACATTAAGTCTCTTTGAAGCCTGGTAAAATGTGCCATATAATTCAGGGACCTGACTGCAAAGGTCACTAATGCAAAGGTATGTTTCCCTAATCTGTCCAGTGCCCGGGACCCTCTGTTGGGCGGGTGGACAGTCTGGCTTACTTCCGCCAGATCCTTCTTTGTTGTGGCTGCCACCACCAAGGCATCTACAGGAAGAGCTTTGGACCACTGAGGCTCACTATCTGGAGGAGACAAGATATTAGCTGGTCTGCTGAGAACGGTGTCAAAAACCTTCCATGCACACTGCACAACGAGCTGGACAAGGTCGCCGGCAAGTGGAGTAACCCAAGAGGTAGAGGGCCAGGCATGAAAGACCTGCAGGAATACAGACTCTTCAGATGTCTGGTTAGAGGGCTGCCTATCACCTCTCTGTTTAAGTATTTTGAGGCCATCTCCAAAGGATACCTCAGAGGGTGACAGAGGGCACCATTCCGGGGAGTCCACATGCTTCCTCTTACACGAACTCTTGCAATGAACTTCCTCAGGGGGAGAGAATCTTGGGAAGACAGCGCAAAAGGAGCCCCCAGTGGGAGTGTGCCCTGATGACCTTGTGTCCGGCAGCAGGGGTGTCTTGTGTAAACTGCGGTCCAGAGGAGGATGGGGGCAATGATAGCACAGGATCGCCAACAGACACAAGAGCCTTCTCAATGAGTTGGAAGGCTGGTCTACCCGAAGAGGTCACACCTCGCTCAAGCAAATCAGCCCAACTCGGGAGTCCCTGGATGGCTGTGAAAAACATGAGTACGTACGTCACAGCTAGCACCCAGAGCAGTGACTGAAGTGACAAGTCTCTCCTGCCACAAAGGCAACCAGACTCCTTAATGAGGTCCATGAAAGGAGCCGAAGTGAGGGAAGTCTGTGCTACCGCAGGGGGGTTTTCAAAGGCAATGAAAAAGAATAAGGAGTCTTGGAAAAAGGGTGTTCACCTCCAAAGGAAGAGTAGTTCCTGGAGGGTTGGACACCTCTTGCCAAAAGCAACTGATCCATAAGGCACCACATAATGTTCCGAGAGGCTTCTAGTGGATCTCAGACATAGCTGAAGGGGAGTCAGGTCTAAGGACACAGGAAACACTGTGCCCACAAAGGGGTCTTTGGACGGTGCTAAAATAGGTGTCTGCACCAAGGAGATCGGTGCTTAAAGTAAAGTCTGCACAGACTAGGTAGTCACTGAAGTGGTGGTTGGCACTATGGTAGGTGCCAAGAGACACCGGAAAGGTCTGCAATGAAAAAAACGGTGCTGGTAAGGACTCTGAACCGAGGGACCCCTCGGTTCCGATGAGGAGTAGGACACAAAATTTGGTGCCGAAGATCTAGGCACTGAAAGCCTCGGGGCTGAGGAAGTCAAATCGGAACTAGAAAGTTTGGCTTTCTTAGGTCTCTGTTCAGGGTTGCCCCCAGCAGGAGACGGGAGAGACTTGTCTTGTGGTAATCTCTTTTCTTATGGGAACTAGGAGGGGTTGAAATCTCCGACCCAGAAATGCCTCTGAAAAGGAAGACTTGAGAAGTCCCTTTAAAATCAGTTTATTTTTCCTTTCCAGCAAAGTCCTGTTAGAAAAATTAGCACAAATCCCACAAGGCGGGTCAACAGTCAACTGAGGCACACCCAAACACAATGCATGTGCATCCGAAATAGGCAATTTATGCCCACAATCCACACATCTTTATGCCCACAATCCACACATCTTAAATCCCGGACCACCTTTTTTCTTTGCCATGATAGGAGGAAGAAAGGAAAGGAAGGAAGAAGGTACCAACAATGGTACAAGAAATACTCAAAAGTAAAACAGGAAAGATTTTAAGAATGATGGTAAAGGAGTTAACTCACGGTAAGAAGGGCAAGAAAAACAAATCCAAAATAGAGTTGCTAGATGCGATAAGGTAAGAGAACTATTTAACAAAATCAGAATGGAGAAAAACTGCAATATGATAATGTATTATCAAAAAAGTTTTACTTTGCTCAAGAGAAGTGGCTTGACACGACTGAACGGCAACGCGGCAAACGAAATCTGAGGTAACAGGGAGAGGGGAATTGTGGGCAAGAGTTTAGCTTGTGAGTTTGCGGCTTGGAAGATGGCTGGCTCGGTTCAGAGGTCAGAACCCAGGCGTAAGGAATGAACGAGGATTAACAGTATCAGATCATTTAGTTTTGCATGCATCTCTCAGGCTGCACGCACAAGATGGTGTGATATCAGTTGACTGTAAAAACTAAATTCGCATCTAAAGAACCAAAAAGTCACAAGATCCACTAGAAAGAACGGAATAAGAACTGATGCTCCTTTGATTTACCCCAAGTGAGATACCAAAATATCTACAGAATACTGGCACTTTTAAAATGAAGACTTAAGTAAACATCTGTATAACCAATGCAATTATGATGCCAGTTAAGGAAAGCAACAAAGTCTCACCACTGCTAGTGAGCAGGTGTTATGATAAAGACCCGATACCCATGAGACATCTTTTAATTCTGCCAAAACAAGATTCCCCCGCAATCACACCCAAACTACCAACACCGGAAATGCTTGGAGAAAAAAGCCAAACACTGCCTAGTAATGACCTTAAGAACACAAGCTTTCCTAAGCAAAATATAAAAAAATGTTTGCTGAAGTATTTGGTTTGTAGTGCCTCAGTTTGAATCCCACTGCAAGAACACTCGTGCTTTACCACTGACATAGTTTAGTAGCATGCCTCATTTCACAGCCCTCTGAAGCGCTTGCAAGGGAACCTAATTAATGGACTGTTCGCAGAACAAGTATGGACAGAAACTGATACTTATCTTACCATGACGTTTTACTCAAGCCTGCTGGTAACGATCACTAATTTTACTATTAACCCAAGCCCAATTGCCAGCATGTCTAGTCCCATGAGGGTAATCTTGTTTTCATGGAAAACTTTCTGCTTGTTATACACTGTACCGTGGGGACAGGGCCGCTTAATATTAACCTTGTACCAGACTTCAAAATTCAGTACACAAGTCTTTCATGCATTCCCCCAATGCTCAAAATACAATAAATGTTATATGTTGGTCAAACAGAATTTGAACCATTTGTTGGCAGCTTTTCTACTAGAGCCCTCAATAAAAACTGTCTGGTGCCCAGCTGAACTTTGCAGCAAACAAATTTTACATCAGGCATATTCATGTAAAATGGGACATGAACTCTGTTTCTCAATTCTCAGCAAAATGCCAGCAACTTCTATGGACAAGTGAGGAATCAAAAGCAGTTTACAAAACTCATATTGGGTTAGTTAAGATGCAGATTCATTAAACTCGTTAAAAACAAGACAAGTTAAGTAGGCAAGTGTTTACCAAGAACAGACATGCAGGGAGACACAATGGTATACATTTTTAAGTAACTCCTGGTGGTGTTAACCACACCAAACATTACCTAGTCTGGGGAAGAAGGTTGCAGGTTTACACAATGGCAATGTTCATCCCAAGTAAAATAAGCAAACAGTGCTGCATGAGAATTCTGTTTGACTGTTACATGTTAATCTAATTAGACACATAGGTACTGCAACAAGAATCATTTATTCTTTCCTATCTCAAAGACCATACTAGTTAGCCTACTTGCAACTAAAACTGCTGATGCAACTGAAATGAAGGCCCTGGCGGTTATGTGCTATGTCCACAATTGGATGGATGCAAGCATTAAGGATTAAGTATACATAGAAAATAAGAAGTTATGTACCTACCATAACGTTCCATGTTAGTTGTCTTCTCTCGCCTTCATTCTTGCTTGATGGGTTCGGAGCCGATCCTCGGCTCCGACTCGGCACTTGCTTTAGCTCGAGAACTCCTTTTACCAGCTCGAGGCAGCCCCATATCCCATGATGCAAGGTGGTAAGTACCCAGATCTCGTTTGTTGACAAAGGGCAATAACACCAAGCAAAAAATACTTCCCAAAGGAAGAAGAAACTTACAGATGGAAAAAGGACCAGGTCTGAATGGTCCTTAGTATAATAGTTTCTTATACAAGGTCTGTCCAGGCCAGGGGGAAGGAGGGAGGTCAAGAAAGAAGAGAAGACAACTAACATGGAGCGTTATGGTAGGTACATAACTTCTTAATGTTAAGTTGTCAATCTCGCCTTCATTCTTGCTTGATGGGACCGCGTCCCTAGCACCTCTATCCTGGGTGGCTCAATGGAACAAACTCTTTGAGGACTGTAGAGCCAAAACTGGCTCTGTCCCTGGAGGCCAAGTCCAATTTGTAATGGGAAACAAAAGTGTGAGGAGTGGCCCAAGTGGCCGCCGCACAAATAGTGTCCAAAGGAAGTCTAGCTTGAAAAGCTGTAGAAGTAGCTAAACTCCTAGTTGAATGTGCTTTAGGTTTTGAGCACAGCTGTTTTCCCCTGAGTGTATAAATTTCAGTGATGACCGAAGAAAGCCATCTGGACAAAGTCACTTTAGAAACAGGAAGGCCTTTTTTATTATCCATAGGAAACAAAAAGTTGATCAGATTTTCTAATTTTTTGTTCTATCCAAATAATATCTAAGTTGACGGTGGGCGTCAAGATAATGTAGCTTTTGTTCAGCTCTATCTGAATAGTTAGGAAAAATACAGGAGATCAATGGATTGATTCAGATTGTTCTTTGAAGCGACTTTAGGTAAAAAGGATGGATTAGTTCTCAAAGATACTCTGTCTTTGTGAAAAATCAAATAGGGGTCGAACCGAAAGAGCATGAAGTTCAGACACCCTCCTGGCAGATGTAATAGCCACTAGGAATAAAGTTTTCCAAGAAAGATATTTCAGGGAACAAGAAACAGCTGGCTCGAAGGGGAAGAATCAAGGATGTCAGCACTAAATTTAGATCCCACTGAGGAGGAGGATTCCTGATTGGAGGCTTTAGTAGGAAAATTCCTTTCAAGAAGGCCCTGCAGAGCCTATGGGACATAATATTATGATCTGCTATCCCGACATGAAAATTAGAAATAGCAGCCAATTGAACTCTGACTGTGGAAGAAGAGGAGCCTGCATGAAAAATCTCTGCTAAGAAGTCCAGAACTGCCTGAACAGGGGCAGTAAAAGGATCAATATTTTGGGCCTTAGCCCAATAAGAGAAACGTTTCCATTTGCTTGTGTAAATCCTCCTGGTAGAGGATTTTAGTGAAGCTACTATGATGTCTCTAACAGGGTTAGAGATCAAAGGAAGCCTGGCTAAGGAAGGAAGTGGAGCAACCATACTGTGAGGTTGAGAGAGGGGATTGACCGGTGCAGCTGACCGGATTGGTGAATCAGTAGATCTGGCACTGGGTCCAGATGCCACGGCTGCACCAAAAGGTGATAATGGAGGAACGGGAACCAAACTTGTCGAGGCCAGTAAGGGGCAATGAGAATCAATTTGGCTCTCAAAACGGTAGCTTTCTGGATCACCTGAGGGATCAGAGGAAAAGGAGGGAAGGCATAAAGAAGTCCCTGGGGCCAATCCTGGGTCAGAGCGTCTCTGGGGGGATGGCCTGATAGAGGGAAGAGGCTGAAGAAGTCTGGACATTTGCTGTTTTGGGGAGTAGCAAAAGATCGCAACATGGGCGACCCCATTCCAGAAAAATCTCTTCCGCTATAGATTGCTTGAGAGACCACTCGTGAGGCATGAGGATAGCTCTGCTCAATCTGTCCGCTATAATGTTGGTTATCCCAGGGATATGCGTTGCTACCAGAAACCGATGAGAGGAGATCGCCCATTGCCAAAGTCTGAGCGCTTCTCGACACAAGGGGTAGGACTTGGTTCCGCCCTGTTTGTTGATATACCAAACTACAGACATGTTGTCTGTGTGGACTGCAATTGTCCCTACGGGAAGAAAGTCGTTGAGGGCTTGCAACGTTAAAAGCACTGCTCTCATCTCCAGGACATTTATGTGCAGATGGTACTCGAACGGTTGCCACGTCCCATGAACCATCCGGCCCTGATAATGACCCCCCCACCCGATCAGGGAGGCATCCGTGGTGACAGTGGCTATCGGGGACGGAGGTACAAAGCACCTGCCTTGGTGAACCTGGGACGATGTGATCCACCAAGCAAGATGTTCTTTGCATGTTTGTGTCACCAGAATCTGGTGACGCATTGGAAGTTGCTGGTATGACCACTGTGTGAACAGCATCCACTGAAGAAGGCGCATGTAGAATCGAGCCAGGGGAAGAAGTGTAATGGCCGCAGCCATGAGACCTAATACCTTCAGAACCATTCTGGCCTGTATTTTCTTGCTGGCCAGAATGATCCTGACATGAGTCTGAATGTCTGAAACTCTTTGTTCTGTAAGGGTAGCTGACATCCGAACAGTGTTTAAGTTTGCGCCTATGAAGGTAATAGACTGGCAAGGCGATAAGGATGACTTTTCGAAGTTGATTGAGATGCCCAAATGAGAGCAAAGGTCTATTGTGTAATCCCTGGCTTGTATAAGCTGATGCCTGGTGGTGGCTGACAGGAGCCAGTCGTCGAGATACGGAAACACCTGGAATCCTTGACGTCTCAGGTGAGCCGTAACCACTGCCATGCATTTGGTGAACACTCTGGGGGCTGTAGTGAGACCAAAGGGCAGGGCTCTGAACTGGAAGTGACTGGACCCCAGCCGGAAGCGGAGAAATCTCCTGGGCGTCTGTGAATTTTGATGTGATAACGCATCCTGAAGATCTATTGAGCACATCCAGTTGTCCTTCTGTAAGAAGGGCAGAATTGACTGTAGAGTGACCATTGAATATTGTCTTCTTGACAGACTTGTTGAGTCTGCTGAGATCCAATATTGGTCTCCAGTCTCCCGTCTTTTGGGGACCAAAAGAACCTTGAGTAGATTCCGGCTCTGAATGGTCTAATGTAACTGGCTGAATGGCTCTTTTTGCAGTAGTTTTGATTTCTAACTCTGCAATGTCCCTTAGACCGGTGGTACATCTGGAAGGGAATTTGAGGGGAAAGGACTTTCCTCGAAAGGAATTATGTAACCCTTGGATATGATCGACTGTACCCATCTGTCTTGAGTGAGGGAATGCCAGGCTTCTGGGTACAGTGATAATCTTCCCGACTGCCTCCAAGGAGGGACAGCCGGGCAACACCTCAGGGATGCTGAAAGGGCTTGTCAGAGAGAGGCTCCCTGTTTCCCTGGTTCTTGGACCCCCTCTGCCTCTAGGCGTCTGTTATTGTTACCCCTCTGCCTCTAGGGGTAAACTGACCACGTGAATCCGCGTGACTCCTTGGGATTTACGGAACCACATCTTCCCGCCCTTCTGTCCTTTGGGGTAAGGCCTAGAAGGGGTGTGAAAACGGACTCCAACAGCAGAAAGAGTCTTGCCGTCCTGCTCGCACCTGGTCAAGGTTTCCTTCACCTGAGGGCCAAACAAAGCTGACCCATCAAAGGGAGAATTTGTGAAGGACGCCTTAAAGGGATCCGCAAAATCACATAGCCGCATCCAGGCTTGGCGTCTAAGAGCCACACCTGTGCCTGCGGCTCTACTCGCTCCATCCGCAGCATAAGATATTAGCCGCATGGAGGAGTTAACAACGGAATTGAGGGTTCCTAGCTGCGAAGCAATCTTTACTTGAGCCCCTGCAGCTGTAGGATCCTGAACTACTTCTCCCAGCTGGTATACTGACTCATCCTCAGAGGGATTGTTGGTGGGCCAGTTTCCCCTCTGTTTCAGAAGTTCTAGGATGTCTGAGAAGGAGACATCCTCAGAGGGGGATCTAGGGGATCCCTCTGACTCATCAAAGTCAGTATCCGAAGTGACAGACTCGGGGGAGTCTACATGCTTCCTCTTACAAGTCCTCTTCCTAGGAGGATCTCCCGAAACATCAGGAGAATCCTCGGAAGAGGGGGAAATTCCCAATGGGGAAACCTGAGGCGGAGGATCTCTGGGTCCTGTAGCAAGAGAAGTGGCAGAGATGTCAACAGGTACTATAGAGGGAGGAGCTACGGGAACAGACTGCTGACTGATACCAGTGGCCAGTACACTCTTCATCACCTCGAATGCTCCCTCCCAGGCAGGTCCGAGAGAACCCGCCAAGAGCTAGGAACTCCAGGGACCACCGAAGGGAAGTCTCCGAGGCAGATGTCGGAGCCGAGCTCACCAAGGCCGAGGCTCCAAGGAAGAGCGGGCTCGGACAAGGGTCCGATGCCACTCACCCCTCGGAGGAGACCATGGAAACCCGACCACCGAATCCCTCTAAGGAAGAGGAGATAAGAGTAGAGGCTGAAGGAACAGAAGGGGGTATCCGTCCTCCAGCCGTAGCAGTAACCATGCCCGAAGACTCCAACTCCAAGCTCTGGGGTAGAGTTGAAGGAGGAACTGTAACGGGGTGTGGACCAACAGTCGTCTGCTGAGACGGACTGTGTAACATTTGGGCCAGTACCTGTGACTTGAGTAATCTACTGACCACTCTCTCTAGGTCATGATCTGACAACCTGGATGACCTTGAAGATCGGCTCCGATGGCTCCGTTCCGATAGAAGAGGTGAAGCCGAAAGTATCGGCTCCAAGGAAGGAGCCCCCGACCTCTTCCTGGAATGAGCCATCGGAGCCGATACTATAGATCCTGTCGGCGCCGACTTCTCGGAGCCGACAGAACGCCTCGATGTATCAGCTCCAGCCGGAGCCGATACAGCCACCAAAGTAACGGTGTCGGAGCCGACACCGATGCCTGTGCCACATGGGTGTCGGAACCGATCGGAGCCGACATCGAAGTGGATACAGATTCGCACCGATAGCCATCGGTGCCAAAGCTTTGTCAAGCCAGAATCGGCTCCAGCCGGCCGATCTAGACTCAATGCAGTCGGAGCCGAGGCCGCAGGCTTAGATACAGAAGCCTGGGCCTTGGCAGGTTTTGTTGATTTTGGTGGAGCCGACTTAGCGGAGAGCCCTCCGGCTTAAGAAGGCCCCTAAGAATCAACTTATTACGTCTCTCCTGCAGGACTCTCTGGCTGAAGGAGTGACAAAAGCACAGGAGTCCTGCAGGTGAAGAGGGCCCAGACAATACAGGCAAGAAGTGTGACCGTCTGTCAGAGACATCTTCTGACAGCACGAGTCACACTTCTTAAAACCTGAGACCCTCTCCTTTGACATGGTGCCGAAAACACAACACACAGACACACCAGTCAAAATTAAATTAAACAAAATACCAAGAGGTATTCTATAAAAACCAACACACACACCCTAACAGGGGGATGGGATAGGAAAATTGACTAACAAAAATTAAAAGAGACAGGAATTTCTGTCAGAAAGGGTAGAAAAATAAACTTAAACTATCAATAAATTAGTTTTAGACTAAAAAGGGGCTTGAAAAATCACAAATGTGAACAACTTACCAAGAGCTGGTAAAAAGAAGACCTCCTAAGCGAAGCGGCAAACGAGATCTGGGTACTTACCGCCTTGCATCATGGGATATGGGGCTGCCTCGAGCTGGTAAAAGGAGTTCTCGAGCTAAAGCAAGTGCCGAGTCGGAGCCGAGGATCGGCTCCGAACCCATCAAGCAAGAATGAAGGCGAGATTGACAACTTAACATCACTATCTTTACTATGAAACAGTCTGGCAATTTACCCTGCAGGACTAACCTGAGAGAACTGGTGTGAAGATTCCCATGCCTGAGGAACAAGAGCTCACTATGGCCCTGCATGCCTAGGAAGTTTTTTGCTAATTTAACATACTCATTCACCTCAAAGACATTCATCATGACCATGCCAAACCCTACAACTTCCTTTTGTAAAACTTGGCCTCAACACCAAACGCAGTGAAAAATTACATAAACTAAGAATATTACTTACCATGCTCATCTCTGCGGTCTTCCATTCTGCCCAGACTTCTTGCTGAATCAAAGCTACAGGTAAGACAGAAAAAAAAAAAAGAAAACGAAACATCAAAAATGTGCATTCAAACTACAAATCACCCTAAAAAAAAATGAAACTCACCATAACTATATAAAAAACCGACCCTCATAAAACGTTTTCCTGAATGTAACAAAAATTAACACACATGTGCATCACCTTCAGGAATACAGCAGTGACTTGTTTGCCACACTGCGTTTATCATGCAGATGTTTTGAGCACACTGCTGAAATGCATTTAGACACACACACAATGTAAACCCAGAGTAACACTGAAATTATGCACAATACAGGTGAGCCAATAACAGCAAGTGGGGCTGCATGGTAGTGCTGCCCTATGTGCAGTTCCCCCCCTCTATTACACAGTGTGATTCACATCCTGAAAATGAGTCTGTGCATCAAGACACTAACAGCTAATGGGGAAAAAACTATGAATGTGTTCAAAAAAATTGTACTGCAACTAACAACACATAAATCTCGAAACAAACTTAAGTTACATCTACATAATTCAACTATTTTGACCAAACAAAATGCAACAAATGAAGGAAGGTTTGTTTGATATTTGGCAAGAGGATTAGCATGCTAGAGCTACGTACACCTTTAAAGAACTGTACACAAACTGAAATTTTTTTCAGAAAATCTGAAAGTTTTTCTACATCACTAATGTCTCAGAATCAATAGCTTAATATTTTCTAATTTGTTACACCCCAAAATGGTAAGAAACATTGCTGCCATAACTGTCCATTTTCATCTTTAATTTCATTGCATTTTTTGACTTTCGTTAGAGGCCATACCCTTTTATAGCACTGAAAGAAATGCTGGAACAACAAGTGCGAAATGCAGTCAAATTAATAGTTCTTTTCAAAGTAATGTGAAATTAGTATTGTTTCAGACTCTGAAGTTGGCCAGAAGTATTCTTTGCAGCATCTGCAATGTACCCAATAACGACTCCTCCAGTGCACTGTTGATTTATATTGCTGCAATGTATTTATAGAACGGCTGGTAACGACATACCCGTGAATATTCATGTCACTAGGTAGTGGGTGGGGCTTTGTTACTGCACATCCTTCAAGAATACCAGGATTCAATAAAAAGTTAACACGAATACCTTTTGTCGTGACTTCTGGATGTCCCAATTCTGCAGGTTAAAAGCTATCATACGAAACAAGATCTAAAAACATGTCATGCATGGGAAACTGTCACGCGACTTCCTTTATATGGTGTACTCTGGAAAACTGGGTTTAAGCAGTGTCAACACACTATCTGCACTATCGGCTTTGTATTAGAAGAGTACCCCTGGCATTTCGGCACAGAAATAGGTGTGCCCAAATTGACAGACAGGGCAAGACCATGTGACATGGCATGGCAATCGTGGCTGACTGATAAGTCATGCAGATTTGCGAGTGACATCACGAATATTTATGTTCCAGTAGAAATGCAAAATGTTACATGACAAAAATAAGCTGAATTGCAATGGTACTTCTCCCATGCAGACAATGCAAGCGCAGAATACTTAAAAATACAAATAAAGCAGCAGTTATTTTACAAAAAACAGTTCTATACTAATTGCTTTTGCACTTCAAATGTTTCTTTACTATCAAGTTTGTACAGCAACTGCTTCTGCAGGCGGGCAAGCTCCCTGTACCCCCTTTTTTGTATTAAATGAAGTTCAGAAAATTAAATGATTGTCCATTGCCTCATTTATGGTGTATGAGGACTGCTGCATCGGGTATGTGCACCAAGACATACACAGTCTACATGTCACTACATTGATATATTACACTGTACCATAATATCCAGTAATGTAGGGTTTTTGAATATTTATATTGGCGAAAAAGTTATGTTTATTCAGACACGCGTACACAAACATGCAGACAGTGATACAAAGCCGTACTACTTGCTTTCAGCATACTGAACCACGAATGAATAGTCTTGTAGACGAGTAAAGATAAAGGTTTTTATCGATGAATTTAGTAAAACGTCACTGGGTGCTAGGTGAGCCTTGCTACTGTGCATGGGGGGGGGGGGTTTAAAACCAAAAGCCAACGAGTATTTCATGCTAGAACTGTTATTTCTTTGAAGTATAACAAGATCTGTAAACCCCATGAACAGTAGAAAAAAGGTCAGCTCTCTAAACTACTCTGAACAGCAGCAAAACGAAACGTGATGTACGCAAATAATGGCTGTGCACAGTTGACAGTGACATGATGCATGCCAGCAACCCTTTCCCTCAATGTAGTGCAATCGGAATTTTACACAATTTAGAGGAATTAAGGAGAGAGAATGTTTTACAACAGTACCTCCCATGAACAGCAGCAAGACGATCCAAACCCCTCCCCCCAGCAACAGGTGATGTAAAGTGATGAAAAAGCACGTTGATGTTTTTGTCAGATGGATTAGCTCCTGCATCTTGTTTCATCACCGTTAGTGAAACCTCTTTTAAACAATTTACTTTTCCCTTCGCCTTTGCAGGGGGGCAAGGCCCCCCGCACCCTGCTACTTAAATTGAAACATTAACTCCCAGATCACGATACATTGAATATTCATGAAGTCACAAACCAATCTACATGGCAGGTCAATCATGCATCACTTGCATAATACTACATCGCAGCCACTAGGCATGTCACTCTGGCCACGCCCATGCATAGTATTCTCATCCTAAGGGGTGGTAAAAGCCACACACACTCTGGCTAGGCTTATAAATGCCCTAGGGCGGACAGCGTAGTATGAACCTATGAACCTATGTGCAGAACAGCCAGAGAAACTAAAGACACAGCTGGGGTGCAACCCCCTTACAAAAGTGAAAAACACTACATACAATAGATAATAATTGTACTACCTCACAATGAATGCTCGTGTGTACGGTGAAACGAACCTGCATGACGTGTCAATCATGCATAATATGCATACTTCACAGCCACACTCACTTCTGCGCAAAACTACGGGGCAGCTACAGAGTAACATTGTTGAAAGCTGTACATGCGGGGTCAAAATGAACACGCCCATGGAAAAATATACCACTGAATAAAACCAGAATGAAGTTAAGCAACACGAATTAGAACCAAACTCATCCACGAACAGCTGATAGCCTTGCTCGTAACCCACAAATTGCTTTGAGTCCGTTTTAGTTTAAGGATCCCCCTTTCCCTAGTTTAGCCAATTTTAGAGGGCTCCCTTTTCCTTGTTCTGAAATCTAGGTTTTGCCATTTAAGTTAGAGGTGTCGCCTTGGGTTAGATGAGTACACAGTTTAAATTAAGACAGTCCTGTAACCCTTTAATAATTTCTACTAAAAAAAAATAGTATAAGGCCAAATTCAGGAAGCCTCCGTGTACGAGTTATAACTCTTATACGGAGGCTGCAGTTAAACGGTGTGATGTCAGCATGTCATGCATATGCATGAGGTGCATGAGGCATGCTGAATCACACTAACTCTTACACGGTCCGTGTAAGACAGTAGGGGGCGTGTCCGTAGGCTAAGCCCTGCAAGCGGACACGTCCCCGGAAGTCTAGAAAGGCAGAAAGTAAACAGCCATGAGAGAGGCCATGGAAATGTGAATAAACACACTATACAACATATGCCCCCACAGACCAGGAATGTAAAAAGTGAACAGATGTTATAAAATGAAAATGAAAACTGTTTTAATTTTTTTAAAACCCCGTAAATGTTTGCTACTGTGCGTAGCTGGTGTGCTACAAGCGCAACTGCAGTTAGCAATCAGTGGAAAAGGATATAAGAACTAAATATGCAAAGTAAGACAAGAAGTAATAGCATAGCGGTAGAGTTGTCGACTTAAGACCAGGCAGGCAAGGTTCGAGCCCAGACAACCTTTTTTTTTGTAAATAAGCACTAAAAAGGCCCCTGACAGTATTGTACAAATGTAAAAGTATTTCCTTTTGTAAAATGGAATGAAATGGAGCATATATTTTCAAGTAATACAATAATAAAAATATTTAGAAATGTACTGATAGCTAAGCTGCTGTGAGACAGAGTGCCCGTAGCTGAGTAGTGCTTCAAAGGCTGCAAATTGCTTGCCCGTAGCCAAGCACTGGTTTAACAGGCACAAACTGTGTGCAACTAGCTGTGCTTAGCTTAACATGCAGGTTACTAGCCAATTAAGGTTTAACCCAGCGCACACCGTTTGCGCGGAGGTGCGCGCCGTGCCCACAAGCTAACCGCCGGTGCGCATGCGTGAGCTCCGCGCAAACGAGCGCAGACCTGGTTTTAAGTGCTTAAAAGTGCCTTTGGCATGTTTGATAGACAGGTCATATACTCATTTCTAGACAGTCATTAAAATTAAAAATCAGTGGTCAGATTCGAACCCAGGATACCATGCACTAGAGTCAAGGTACTAAACCCCACTAAGACATGACAGCAGTACTTAGAAATGCAGAAATAGCATATATATAGGATGTAATCCAAAATGGAGCATGATAAAGCAGTTTCTGTGAAGTAGATACAATTCCAAAACGGCCAATCATAGAAATGTGCGGGAAAATCGCCATATATAAGCCCCATAGGCGGGAATACACAGCATAAACGATTGTAGAATAGACCTGCAGGCAGAATGAGTGGAGTAGGGGAGGGACGTTGCTTTCGAGCACAGCAGTGGGGCGTTGAGGAGTCCAGATACATGGTCTGGCTCCTAGTTCACCATCATGAGGCCCAACTCATGCAGGGCCAGGTCTCATGGGGAGCATACAGGGCGGAGGCATGGGACCAGTTGGCTCATGATCTCACTAGTGCTACTGGGATTCCACGTACCGGTGAGCAGGTTCGTCACCACCATGTGGACCTGAAGCGACGTAAATAAGACCAGTTGACCCAATGGATCCAGGAGGCTTGGGATATGCCCAACGCCCCACTACTGAGTAAGTTACATTTTACTTATGTAAGGAATTCAACTAGCTGATACCATGGAGATGTGTATTCCAATATTACTTGTTTTGTATTACAGCTGCAGGTGTCCGCTCTGCGAATCGCAGGGCACATGACCGCAGGCTGGTGCGGCTGCGCCACCATGCAGGTTAGTAACCCCACCTAGTACATGTAAATAAATATTATAGTGTAGCACGTAGCAGAACACTGCAGTGTATTGATTAAAAGTAATAGAATGTGCAAGCAACAAGTGAAAGTCTGCAGGTATGGCTACAACAAGTTCATCAGTATGGAAGTGAAACTGGAAATATAACTGATAGAAATAAATAGTTCTGTAATACAGATGTCCCACCATTAATTAAATGTAGTATAACCTGCAGTAGTCTCAAGAGTACAGCTTCAGAAGCCGAGTTAATCACATGTGAGATATATCCCCTGTTGAAATGCTGAATAATGACAGAAGTGAGGCTGCTGTAAAGTGTTTGAATCACCACAGGTCTAATATGTGAACAAAGCCTAGAAGTACCAACCTGAATTGTGAAATAGCAGGATGTGTGAGTGACAGAAAGGGTCATGTATCAATAAATAAAGTAGTAATAACTCCTGAATATATAAACCTCAGTGTGGTTCTACAGAACTAAATGCATGTGGGAATTAAAAATTAACATCCCAAACTGATTTCAGTGTGTCTGAATCTTGAATGTTTAAGCCAAAATCTGTATATGGTGATGACAGTCAACAATTTTCAGATAGAATAAATGATTGTATGATTGTCTGACATACTAAACATCCATAGTTGTCCCCTGCCCTGTCATCAAAGTGTAGCAGGATGATGTATCTGATCAAATTCAAAATAACTAGGATAGTGATGTATCTGTAACAGGTCTAGCATGACAGTCAATTAAAAATCATTTGGAAACTATCACCCACAAGTTAATTGTGTTTCTATTACAAATGTATATCAATGTATAATTTATGAATGTATCATCATTTTCTTTCTCCACCCCACCCTATAATTGCAAATTAAAAAACTCACTAAATATTGGTATGTGAACATTTCATTAACCATGGACATTTGTCCTGTTGTTTCAAAAATATATGCATGTCCGTTGTTGCATGTGCCCTCTTCATACCTGCAAACCTGATGGCCTGTTGCCATTAATCAACCCTGCATGTTGTTTGATTGTGTATGTCTGTTCAAATAATGCATGTGATATTGATATGCCTGTTTTTCAATCGTGTTAATATCTGGGTGTTTGTTTAATGGGAATACCAATGCATGCTGTTACAACTAATTTGAATGGAATAATATGCTACTAACCCAAACTAACATAACATACTCACAAACCTAGAACGCTTGGGAAGGCAGGTCCCAGCGGACCCACCTCTCCCACCTCATCTGGCGATTGCACCTGGCACTAGTGCCCAGGCTGGACCCTCCTCTGGTGGCCCTGTGCCACCTTCGGGTGGAAGCGCTGCAGGGGATGGGGCCTGTCCCCCCTCTGCAAGCGTGGCCGGAGGAGCCCGTCCACTCACCCTCTAAGGTGTCCGGTCTGTGGTGCGAAGGGAGATTCAAGACTCTGTTCTTGGGCCCCTACGCCAGCTTGAGGCCCGGGTGGCACAGCTTACGGGCATGCCCGTTGTCCCGCCTGCACAGCCCCCAGCACAGCCCCATCCTGGGCTGTGAAGGAACAGTGGCAACTGCCTATGGGTGGGGATATCAGTTCCACTGTTGCCATCTGTGGGCTCATGTGCCCTGGATATCCCAACCTCCGTCCCCGTCAATTGTGTAACCCCCCCACATGTGTCATACACCGCCCCTGTATGCGTCTTGTCTGTTAATCTACCTCCCCAGCTATACCGACTACCTTCACCTGACATACCACTCTCACCTGATAAAAAAAAAAAAAAAAAAAAAAAAAAGGGCACTGTACCCACAAAAAAATTACGCCCCATACGCTGTCCATGTTGCACACATGTCCGCTGCACATTGAAACTGTTAATTACAACTGGCTGTACAACAGGTATTAATGTTGTCCTGACACCTCTCTCAGGGCTGGAAGGTTTCAAATGTCACACCAAATTACATACAAATGCACAGCTGTTGCTGAGAAAGACATGGGCAGCTATGGGCCTCACCTACATCCTTCCTGCAAATCCCAAGCTTGTTTCCCTACTGTCTTACCCTCTTTGTGACCCCCTTTTCACCACGTTCCTGTCACCCCTTTTTCTTTTCTTTCAAAGAAAATAGCACAGGTGTGCGTGGAGCTCACCACTAGTGCGCATGCGTGAGCTCCGCGCAAACGAGCGCAGACCTGGTTTTAAGTGCTTAAAAGTGCCTTTGGCACTTTTGATTGACAGGTCCTGTACTCATTTCGAAAGAAACATAAATTCCCACTGCCAGTCTCGAACCCAGGACCTTGGTAACACTAGTCTGTATGACCTACCACTAAGCCATGACTCTCATACAAGAACATAGTGCTAAAATAAATATAACCTGTAATAGTAGGAATCAATATAAAGGCAATATAGGATGTGTACTACCCAAAGCATGTCAGGTAGATTTTTAATGCCCGAATTACTGGATTCCCATACTAGTTTAGGGTTAACAGAAACAGCCCTGCTAGTTGTTAGCTTGTACATAATAATGTAAGGTAATGTACATATATGAAAGTATTATATGTACACACACACATATATATATATATATATATATATATATATATATATATATATATATATATATATATATATATTAATACATATGAAATATAGTGGTAGGTGTCAGTATTCATACACACTCACTACAGGAAACAGTGAAGATAAATGCAGCAACCAGAATCTACAACCCAGCCTGGCTCCTGTGAGACTTACTAACCCTTTTAACTGCTTAAAGGTGCCTTCAGCACTTTGATTGACAGGCCCTGTACTCAATTTGAAAGCAAAATAAAAGCATACTTTTAGGCCCTACCACAAGACCATTGTAACACTAGTCTGTATGACCTACCACTAAGCAATGCCTCTCATACAGGAATACAGTGCTAAAATAAGTATAACATGTAATAGGAATGAAAATAAAGGCAATATAGAATGTGTACTACCCAAAGCATGTCAGGTAGACTTTTACTGTCCTAATTACTGGATTCCCATACTAGTTTAGTGTTAGCAGAAACAGCCCTGCTAATTGTTAGCTTGTACTTAATAATGTAAGCTAATGTACATATATGAATGTATGTATATGTACACACACACACACATATATATATATATATATATATATATATATTAATACATATGGAAATATAGTTGTAGGTGTCAGTATGCATACACACTCACTACAGGGAACAGGTGAGAGAAATGCAGCAACCTGACTTTACAACATAGCATGAATCATGAGAGACTTACTAACCTTCACACTCACAGAACACTGTCGACAGCATACCAGCATGGTCCACGCCCTTACAATCTGAAAGGGCAACGCCTATCTCACATACCCTTTTATAGCACTGTCCTGAAATCACAGTGAGACATGCAATCAGTACACAACTGGCTGCATGCAATTAGCAAATGCTGCTTTACAATTGGTGCAGAGGCCATCACATGGACCTATGCAGATACCTACAAAAGCATCCAGTACTAACACTCCACACATGCAATACATTAATTGCACTAAACCGACGGAGAGAGAGAGAGAGAGAAAAAGAAAGAAATAAAGCAATAAAGGCAGTGATAAAAAAAACTGCATCATCACAGCAACAAAACCAGCAGCAGCAATTAGCAGCAGTGACACAGCAACAGCTGACACAAACACAGGTAATGCAAAGTAGCAGGTTAATACTGTGTTTACCGTGAAACCTCCAAATGTATCCTAGTTCACTATCTATAGGTATGTCCATGAGATAGGTTGTGTGTACATAATCCTGATATATATATATATATATATATATATGTAATATTGCTGTACATGTCTTCCATACTTAAAACTTCTATAGCTTAGAACACAAGGCCAGTTATGCATATGATGCAGTAGTTCCCAGGGTCAGTAGAGGTTCCTCCTCATTGGCGTGGGACCACTGTGTATGTATGGCACTGTTCAGATACATATCCTGTAGTATGGCCAGGGTTTAATATCAGTCTGTAATGTGGTGCTATGTCCTCTAGGGGTGAACGTATCACACATCCAGGGATACCATTTTGTAACAGTGATGCTGTGTGTTCTGCAATGTTGAGGGTGGCCCTCACCTGGACATGTGAGATGATAGGGAGGTTACATTCATCTGTGATAACTAATTCCACATGTGTAGGAGAATGGGGGGGGGAGAATACCTGCACTTAAACTGTCTGCAACAATGTTGCCAATATCTGTGCATTTGGTGAATGTGAAGCATCTTACCACTGCTGACCACAGATGTCTTCCCTTCATGTGAATCTGCTCTGTGCTGCAGTAGCCTCCTGCTATTGTTATACAACGTGCCTGTATCTGTAGTCCACTGGACAGGATAAATAAGTGGTGTGCATACGGTCTGGGTTAGATATGTGTGTGCACATTATATGCACTATGTGGGATGTCTGTGGTAAGCTTTTGCAAAGGGGCCAGCAGTGTGTGTTGTGGCTTCCACTGTCCCAGTGGGCTGCATGGATAGCATCACAGTCCTAACTAGTGAATAACTGTGTAATTACATACATACATAGCAAGGTAATGTACTGTGCTTGTGGTGTTGTTGGGATATGTATATCCAGGCTGAGTAATGTGTGTCCACATCACAGTGTTGGATGGCAACACACATACAGTATGTTGGGATGAACACCCAGAGTGTTTTAGAAGTGTTGCCTGTGCAGAAATATCTGCCCATTACCTGCATCCCCCACAACACACACACATGCAACATATGGCAGAAGTAGTATAGCAGTACACATAGGTTCATACTAGGCTATCTGCCCTAGGGCATTGATAAGCCTAGCCAGAATGTTTGTCTTTTGCCACCCAATTAAAATTTATTTTGCTATGCCCTTTTCCGAGGTTAGTATACTGTGCCTCTGTCTAACAGTGACATAGAAGTGATACCCGGGGTACAACTATGATCTCCCATCCACTCATCCAGATTCCTATGGAAGAGAGTCAATGAGGGACTCTGCCTAACCTGTACTGTGAGTTCATTACAGAGTGAAGGGAGCCTCTGGGTTATGAATCTGTCCCTCCAGTATGTCCTATTTAATTCAGTGCTAAGGTTCAGGTCCCTTGAGCGTGTGGCTGTATGGGATTTTGATTTCCTGAGGTGCAACATGTCCATTACTTCTGGGTTGGATATGGCTGTATACGTCAGGCACAGATTGCCTCTGAACAGGCAGTATGCCACTGAGTCCAGCTGGATTTTCTTTAACCGGGCAGCATATGGCGTCTGTTTGAGCCCTTTGATCCTCTTGATGAGGTACTGTTGGGGTTTTCAAGTTGCTGTAGGTGTCTGGTTAGGTACATCCCAAAAGGGGCATTGTACTCAATTATAGGCCTGATGATGGATGAGTAAAGAGGCACCATGACCTCCTCTGATGTACATGTGAATCCCTTCATGATTAGCTGGGCTATATAACATGTTTTTCAATCCACTTTGGCCACATGGTTGTCAAATGACAGATTGCTATCAAGTTTGTTCCCCAGGTCCCCAATTACTTCTTCTGTACTTAGTGGCTTAACACCTATGTGGTACTTTGCCACCGATGTGGAGGTGTGGGTACCTTTTGTTGTTTGGTCCAAGTGTTGGGGCCGACAAGAATGGTAACAGGTATAATCTGGTAGTGCTGGTGTGCTCTTGGGAAACCTGAACCAGGTTTCTGTTACTGCACAGATATCGATGTCCATAATGCTAAGTAGAGTTTTGAGTGCGTGTATCTTGAGGTTTTGACTTCTGGCGTTGAGTAGCATTACTTTTAGTTCCTCATCCTTTGTGATACCTATGGATGTGGGTTTGCCTTATGAGCCTTGCCTAATAAAGGCACTATGGGTGTAGCAAGAGCCTTTGCCAAAATCCAAAAGCCCAGGGGTGACAGGTGCAAGCTGTCCCTAGCAAAGCATCGTGGCTTGTACAGCATATCATCCCAAGCTGACAGGCATTGGATCACCTTTGAATGACACCAGTACTTGAGTCAATTGTTGAAAGTGATCATCTTGCCTTGATATTGTGGCATCATTCTTGGTGAGGGTAAGATGCTACTCAAGGTCAGGGTCATACTGTCTTGGGCTACATGCTCAGAGAGCTCCTTTCTGTCTCTTTTCATGTAGTCCAGGGAGGTATGTGTCAGGTCATTCACACCAGCAAGGACAATGAGTGAGTCATATTTGTACTTGCCTTGGAGTGACTTGAGTGCATGTGTTATGTGGCGGGTCGTAGTGCCCGACAGGCTGCTCACTGTGACCCTCTCCTCGTTCAGCCTGGTGAACGTGACGTCAGTGTGCCTGATGATAGAGTCACCTATTACATGTGTATGAGGTGTGTTGTTCACTGTTAAGGGCTGTGAGTGTTCAACATGTGTATGAGGTGTGTTGTTCACTGTTAAGGGCTGTGAGTGTTCAGCACATTGGCTTTGTGAGATATGTGTTGCACGTGTTTTGTTTTGGGGTAGTGGTTGCTTGGGTGTCTGCTTTGGAGGTCTCTGCTGCTTAGGCAGATCTTTATTTTGAGCCTCCGAGTATGTTTTTGTGTGATTATGTGTTTGTTTTGCTGTCGTGGTAGGTCTATGTGAGACTGGAATTGTAGCGAGTGTGGTTTCCTTATCCTCCTGACTGGTTATGGCAGTATTGAGTAGAGAGAGCCTAGCATCCAGTTTGGTATATGGTTGCATCACTCACATGTGTTTGAATTTCTTGTTAGGAGGAGGGGGTTGTCTGTGTACATGAGGCTGTTATAACATTGCCTCTGGATTACCATACTCACCAGCTGGACTGGAGAGGAGATTGACAACTGACCTTTGGATATGCTAGAATACTACTGTGAATTCCGTAATAATTGAAAACAAGGTCCAGTGGGGAGTGAGGGTGTACTGATATTAATTTCTACTGCTGGCTGATATAACCGCTTCATTGAGCAAGTGCCAGGTAACTTAAGTGCAATGTGTTACAATTAACTAAATGCAAAAACGACAAGCAGTCACTTTCTTTCAAGTGTAACAAGGAAATAAGTACAGTAAGCAATACAGATATCAGTAGTGATTCACAGAAGTGCTGAGAAGCTGTGTATTATGTGGAATTAGCGTACCAGTGAAATAACAAGCTAACAAATAACAAGCATATAAACAAAGCTAGATTCAGGAGGCTTGGATGTAGTGTATGCTACAGCAAACAAGGTGTACCAATGTCAGTAAGATACAGTTCAAATATGCAGGCACTATAGACCTTAAACCAGAAGTTCCCAGCTATGAATGGCAGAGTACAGCCTATTCTCACACAAGAGTGCAGACCACAAACTTGTTAATGTTAAATAACTGGCCTGAAGGCCAACTGCTTATACCAGAACTAATACACTTGGACACTGGGCTCTCAATCAGCAGTTCCCAACTTAGAAGGATGAAAGCTACCTGTCCTGCCACCACAGTGCTTGCCACAAACCTTCATAATGTAAAACAAGTGGTCTGAAGGCCAAGTGCTTAAACCAAAAGACTTAGAATGATAGCTACACTTTAATCAAGTTACAACCAAGCAGTAATAACTACAATTTAATACTTCATGTATAGACTGTGTACCATATATTGCTGACATACTCTGCTGATATCCTGTTTGTGTACTTTTCCAGGGGGATATGGCTCCAAAAAGGAACCCTGCATACTCTGCTGCAGAGGACAAAGTGATCCACCAGAGCTTGGTGCATGACTATGCCATCCTGTTTTCACGCACCACCCAGAATCAGCAGGAGAGGTCTGCACTGTGGCAAAACCTTGTCAGCAGGATAAATGATGTTGGCATGCATGATAGGACATATGAGCAGGTGAGACATCACTGCAGTGATTTGATTAGAAATGTCCGCCAGCGTGCTGCAGATATAAGGCAACAGGTTGCCAAAGGTGGGGGGGGGGTGGCCACACCCCCCCCCCTCATCAGACAGGAGGGGCTGCTGCTAAGTGTCGTGGATCCAGCCCCCAGAACAACAACAGCATCAGACTTTCATCCTGATGGAGGTTGGATCCACACAGCAGCAAGACACTGAGCATGCAGGTAAGATGCCATATGTACATATGACTGTTCTGTACACTGTTACTTCATGCATGCATAAGGTGTGCACGTGGTATGTATCTGTCATCATGATATGTAATTGTGCATGTGTGATATTGGCATTATGAGCAGCTGATGTGTATAACTGGTGTACTACTGTACTGTATCATATGCAAAAACAATGGCACACTTGTGCCCACTGACATTACTTTCCTCATATTTCCAGGTCCCTCCCATCTAGCAACGAGGCAGGCCATACATGCTGGTGAGTGTGTTTATCATTACCTGAAAAACTATTTATAATACTAGTAAGAGTAGTGTAACTCAGTAGTATACATGCTGGTGAGTGTGTTTAATAATACCTGCAATACTCAAGTTACTACTAGTAAGAGTAGTGTAACTCAGTACTGATGTGTGTGTGTACTGTGGGGTGTGCATGTGTGCAAATGTGCCTGTGCCCGTGTGTGCGTGTGTCCATGAGTGCATGTGTCCATTTCTGAATGTGTGCATTTGTATTGAAGTGCATCACCATAAAATATGTCTTGAGACTGTAATCTGTATTCCCAGTTTTCCTCCCGTAGGTTCTGGTGCTGCTCTGGTGACCTGCAGCAGGGAACCTGAATCTTGTGCCCCAGGTACTGATGATGAGGAAATGTCTATAATGGTGCAGGAAGGTGTGTCTGGGTCCGCCATTGGTCAGCCAATTGACAGTACACAGCTGTCAACCCCTTCAATGCGCACAGTCATCCTGCCGTTACATCCTTTGTCACCATTGCCTCTAGGTGAAGGACAATATGCATTGGGCATAGATCCGGGTAATGTGGTACCTGTGGTACATGCATCCCCACAAAGCAGCCATGAGCAGGGTCCTCCAATGGTACCACGCAGTCGCCCATGGGTTCTCGTGGGGGCATCCGTGGCCGTACTGCCTCTGGCCGACGTGCCCAAGGAGGTATGTCAACCTCCACTATGTTTCGGACTGTTATGCAGGCACAGGCGCGTATGGAAAGGTACACAAGACAGGGTCCGAGGGAGCTGAGAGCATGTCGCACAGCCATGACAGATGGCATGCGTGACATTGCGAATGCTATTCGTAATTTCACAGATGTCGTTGTCAGACGTTGGGACATACAACAGCTGCTCCACAACCAGATGTCCATGGGCCAGGGTGATGGTGTGCGTTTGCGGCGTCGACGTGGCCATATGCCGGCAACAGCACCAGCTGGCAGTCGCCATGGACGACAACAGGCCCACTCACGCACCTCAAGTGCCAGCAGCAGCCCCAGCAATGCTGGGTTAGTGCTGTCATCAGGACGCCCCAGGAGACCACGTGCACGTGGCTCTGGACAGTCCCAACAGGGAACTGTGTCCAGTCAACACACACACCCGATTCCGATGACAGTACCCAGTCTGGGTTAGTACCGGATACGGTCCGTAGCACCCCTGCCAGGCACAGGTACCATGTCCGTGCCCACAGACACTGATCTGGATGACCTGACAGGTGCAGTCTGCGGCTGTCCACAAAACCCTGTACATGGCAGCCATTATGTGGGACTGTGTGCGTGCTTACACACATGCAGAAATTTAACACCTAGGGCAAATACATACACACACTGCACCAACACTGGTCCACCCTGTACTGCTGCCCCTCACAAACACACAAATGTCAATTGGTGTTACCAGTGGCTGGCTTGGGCATACCTAACCCACACCCTGTGCATATGATGACACTGTGCCACCTCCTGCATACTACATCAGTGCAGGAAAAGGTAAACACGTTGCTGATGCACAGGGTGACTACATAGATAGTAACATGTTGGTAACTGTTCACTGTTCCACTATGATTGTGTATATATCCCAGCATTCCTGCTGCAGTAACTGTATGAATGTCCTGAATTGTTATCTGCACCCATACTACTTACCAAAGTGTACCAGCTGCACACCATCACATGCTACCATTGACTATGGGAATGTGCATCATGTGCGGTATTTTAGATTCAGCTATATGTATCTGTTCTGTCACACATGCATTTACACACACCCTGCTACCCCCACACATGCCATTTCCATTATTTATTACCCTACATGAGTAGCTGTCGACACATGACAGGTACACATTTGAAAAGTGCACTATTTGGATTACTACTGATTTCCTCTTCTCTACCTGTACTCACAGGGTGCAGGCAACCTCATTAGTTTAAAAGTGTAATGTGCATCAGGTACTGTGGTTCCCTGATTGCCACATCCAACATGTTTTCCATACGGAAATGCGCACACAGAAACATCCCACATCCACACACTTGCCACATTCAGGTTTCAAAACACTATCTAGGTATGTTCTGGTACATGTGCGTGTTACAGTAGCATGTAGCACTATACTGAGTACTGGCAGTTGTCTGTTGTCATGTTGTTTGTATAGGGTGCTGTCAACATCACTGTTTAAGGGAAATGTGCACCCTGCAGTGCGTAGCCCCATTTGGCAAAAGCCACATCCCACCCCCAGCATTGTGCACACACACTAACCCCACTTACACTAAAACACATACTTTCCATTTGCAAGATTCAAACCCCTACCTAACTGTGTTATGACACTAGAGACAGACACATTAGCAGAGTGTGCTATTTGCATTAGTGGGAGAAATCCTTTCTAATGCTGTACTTAGAGGGTGCTGACATCATCTGTGTTTAGGAAGAGGGATGTGCACCCTGTAGTGTGTTCTCCCAGTTGGCAAAAGGCACTTTTCCTCACAGCATTATGCACACACACAAACCCCACTCACACTAACTCACATACATTCCCTTGCAGGATTCAAACCCCTATAGTATGACACTAGAGAAAGACGCATTAGCAGAGCGCGCTATACAAATTACTGGGGAGCTTTAATTCAGGTAATATAGTTATAGAGTGCTGACATCATCAGTGTTTCAAAAGGGGAATCTGCATCCTGTAGTGTACTGTCACAGTTGCTAATAGGGGCATTTCCCACACACACACAGATGTGTTTGAGGTTTGCATATGTGGGGGATCCAGTACTCCCGTGTGATTAGTATATGGTTCGATTGCAACAATGAGGGATATACTTCAAGTGGTGAGCATTTTGTACTCATGTTTGTGATGATCAGGTCTGGTATATTTTCCCCTCTTGTGGGAATGTTGACTACTTGTTCCATAGCTAAAGAGTTTCTGAACTATGGGAACCCTAGAGCTTAGGTATTGTGGCTTGAGTAATGTTCACAGTCTATGTTTGGGTAGTTGAAGTCACCCAGTATGATGGTGTTTGCAGAGAAATCTATACTCTCCTGTGTCATCATGAAGGCTGTGTGGGATTCCCGAGTTTGAGAGGGTGATGTAAGAGCTCCTCTGTGTCTCTTTCCATGTGGTCCAGGGAGGTACGTCTCAGGTTGTTCACACCAGCATGGACAATGACTGCCTCATACTTGTACTTGCTGTGGAGTGACCTGAGTGCTTGTGTTATGTGGCACATTCTATCACCCGACAGGTAGCTAAATGTGACCCTCACCTTGCTCAGTCTGGAGGGCGGGACGTCAGTGTGTCTGACTATGGCATCACGTATTATAAGTGTCACACATTGTGTTTGGCCTTATGGGCTGTGCATGTTAAGAACACTGACTTTGTGAGGTCTGTGTTGCTTGAAATATGTGTTCATGTGGGATGCAGCATGTCTGGCCATGTCATTTCTGTCCGTGGTCTGGTAAGTATCACCTTTGGTGACATAGGTATTCATATGTCAGCTGGTGAGCATTTGCAGTATTACCTACTGAAAGTGGTACAGCTTGTTTGTTGTACAATGGACTACATGCAGCCCTGCTTACAGTAGCTATGTTTGCATGCATGTTTCCTTGCAGTTACCCTGGAATACTGATCCGACCTGCCATGCAGAGTTACACAGCTTCTGTGGACTCCTAGTGACATCTGCACAGCTTACTATATGTATGCTCATGTCTCACTTGACAGAATGTCACTTTCTCCTGTGCACATGTACGTTGCCTGTGACACTTTGCATATGACTTACCTGGCATCTGTCCACGTGAGCAGTCATATATGCCACTGCAGGACTCTAAACCTGATGATGCACACACTCGAAACATTCCTCAGCATGGAGAACATCGCTATCTGTGCAGTAACAGATACCGGATTCAGGGCTACCAACAGCACTCCAGCACTACCAAGTTATACCTCATACCATGCTTTTCAGGCCCAAAACTTGCAGAAAACCATAAAAGGAGGGGGTGTATTGATATTCATCCAAGATACCCACACTTCCAGGTTGGTGGCAAAGTACCAAACATCAGAGACTATCCATATGCAAGTAACAATGGGTAAAACTGCATTCCAGGTTATAGCCTGCTACAGACCACCCTCACAAACACAAGAACTGCACTTGGCCTTCCTGAAAACAGTTGGAAATATGTAGGTCTGTCCATACACCATTATACTGGGTGGGTTAAACTACCCAAACCTAGACTGGGAGCATGACTGTAGCTCCAACACCCTAGCCCACAGATTACTAGAATTTATATACCAATATGCTATGGAACAACTTGTTACCACTCACACAAGAGGGGAAAACATACTGAACCTGATCACCATCAACATGGGGACTCTATGCTCCAGACCAGAAGTGTAGCCCTCACTGGTAAGATCAGACCATAAACTAATCTCACTGGATATTCACATCAAAAGGCCACCCCCTGCACAGAAGAATACAGTCAACAACTCATGTAAAGCATGTTCACATTCCTCATAAATGATGTGGAAACCTTCAAAGCCCCCAAGCCTGTTGAAAATATGGACTAGACTGCAGATACCTGTATAAAGGCATTCTATGGACACCTTCAGGAATGCATGGATCATGCAATCCCAAATAAAAGCAAGACCCAATCCTCCAAAGGCAGACGTCCTGTGTGGTGGACACCAGCCATAAACAAACTATACAATAGAAGGATGAAGCTACTAAATGATACAACAAACTCCCAAAATGTGAAGGCATCACTGATGAGTATTAGAAGAAAACTACAGGCACTCATAAGATTGTCTAAGGCCATCTTTGAAAGAAGATTCCACAAGACACTGAGGATAATCACAAGGCTTTCTGTAGTTATGGTAGGAACCCGGGTGGTAATTCCCAGATATGCTCAGAGGTAGTCCAAGATGTCACAAGAAATACCAAACACACAGATGTTGCCAACATCCTAGTGGACAGGTTCACTGCTACCTTCTCCCCCCTCCACACCAAAAGGGCAAATATTTCTCCCAGCAGAGTGCTGCCCCCCCTGACATCTCAGATGCTCAAGTAAGAGCTGCCCTCTCCAAAGCAATAAACACTGCATCACTGGGACCAGACAGTGTCCCAGGCTGTGTCCTACATGAACTCCAAGAAGAGCTACACCCAGACGTAACACTACTGTTCAATCCCAGCCTTACTACACGCTATGTGGCCAAAGAGTGGCGTACAGCAACAGTGGTCCCTCTACATTTAGGTGGTGCCTTAACGGATCCTGGACACCATCACCCCATAAGTCTGAATAGCTTGGTCTGCAAAGCTATGGCAAGGATCATCATGAACCTCATAAATTTTCTGGTCTGGTGTTTCTGGTCTTTGGTGCAGGCTGGAGAAGTTGTTTGACCGCAACTGAGCTACAAAATATAAGTATTTTTTGATTATTTTAACAGATTACTGTTTTTATAATTTAATATATATAAAGCACTTTGTCTATTCAGAATCTTCAGAAATCTTTTTCTGTTTAAAAACTTTCACAGCTTGTTGTCTTAGGCTATTGTATAAACTGAAACATTTACTCTGTGTAATTATCTCTTGGCTAGTGGGGGCTGGTTCTTTTGTGTTCTTGTAAAAAAAAAGTTGTGTTTCTGGTCTTTGGTGCAGGCTGGAGAAGTTGTTTGACCGCAACTGAGCTACAAAAATATAAGTAAATATAGATATTGGGGACCTACAGACACTTCATCATACACAGTTTGGCTTTGTTGATGCCAGATCCTGCCTCTCAAACCTGTTTGATTTCTTTGAAACAGTCACCAAGGCCACTGTCAAGGGGAAGGTGGTCTACACAGCCTACCTGGACCTTGCATAAGCCTTTGATACAATACCCCACTTGTACATTCTAGGGAAGCTCACCAGTGTAAATATTAACCCCTATGTCACTACAGATATTGCACAGTGGCTCAAGGGCAGAACACACATGGTTAGAATTGCTGGAGCCATGTCAGCCTCAAAACCAGTTACAAGTGGTGTCCCACAAGGGTCAGCCCTGGGATCTGTCTTGTTCAGTATATATTTATCAGAGGTACAGGCCAGCATGGAAGGACTGTGGCTGAGCAGGTCGCAGATGACTGCAAACTGGATACCATAATCAACTCTCCAGCCAACACACGCATCCTCCAAAAGGGCCTCTTAGAAACAGACGACTTGTGCCACAGCCATGGCCTCAAGCTGAATGTCAAAAAGTGTATAGTCATCCCCTTTGGCAAAAACAAAGTGACCACAAAGTACCACATATGTGTTAATCCATTAAGTACAGACGAAGGAATTATGGACCTTGGGGTAAACAAGTTGATAGCATTCTCTCATTTGACAACCACATGGCCAAAGTGGTTAAAAAAACATTTTATATAGGCCACCTCATCATGAAGGGATTCACATGTAGATCAGGGGAGGACATTGTGCCTCTTTACTCATCCCAAATCATGCCCATAATTGACTACAATGCCCCTGTCGGCATACACCTTACCAGACACCTGCAGCAACTGGAAAGACCACAAAAGTACCTCAAAAAGAGGATCAAAGGGCTCCACACAATATTATTACTACAATTAATATTATTAATACAATGTATTCACAGAATACCCTAGGCACCTTAAAACTGCCATTACATACTGTAGATGTTGAAGTAACTTGTCTTTGTCTTGAGCAAGAATCAGGCAATCGTCCAGATAAGGATAAATTTGTATTCCCCTCAGTCCGAAGAAAGCTATTACAGGAGCCAGAACCTTTGTGAACACCCTGGGCGCAGTAGATAAACCAAAGGGCAATGCAGAGAACTGATAATGAGAAGTACCAGCCCGAAATCGCAGGAATCTCCTGCAGCTGGGCCTGATAGGAATGTGAAGATAGGCCTCTTTGAGATCCAGAGTTACCATCCAGTGATCTTTGCCTAGCATAGGCAGAAGTTGCTGTAATGTTAGCATTTTGAACTTTCGAATGTCTAGGTATGTATTGAGAATGGACAAATCCAGAATTGGCCTCCAAGTGTTTCCTTTCTTTGGCACTAGGAATAGACGGGAATAAAACCCTAGGTCTACTTCTGACGGAGGTACCACCTGGATTGCTCCCATCTGTAAAAGCAAAGAAATTTGTTCCTGAGCCTCCAGCCTTTGCTGGAGGTACATCTGGCATGCCTTTGAAAGGAGGAAAAGTGTGAAAATAAAACTTGTAGCCTTGATTTATTATTTCCAACACCCACTTGTCCTGGGTGACCAAATGCCAATTTTGTTTGAAAAAGTGCCAGCTTTCCTCCTAGAGGAGCTGCCAGAAAAGAAGGATCTGGCAGCTGAAGGTACAGGTCATTGGGTCTGTTTACGAAAAGGCTGACCCCTGCCCTCACCAGAAGATTGTGCAGGAGAACTCCAAGTCCTAGGTCTGAAAGAACCCTGAGTGTGAGCCCTGCCCCTACCACGTCTAGACCTGCCCTTAGACTGAAAATCCGAAGAAGGGTAGGACCATCCTCTTGCAGGCCAATTCCTGCTAAAACTTAGGGGGCTGCACTTGCAAAAAATCCTTAACCGTCTGCATAGACTTAGCTTTATCTTCCATCTTTTTCAAAACTGACTCCACAGGGGATCCAAAAAGAACTTCAGATTGAAGAGGAGCATCCAAAATCCGAGCTTTAACATGCTCTGACAAATTTTGATCCTTAAGCCAGGCATGCCTACGAATAACTGAACCAGTAGCAGCCACCCTGGATGAAGCCTGAAGAGCATCGAAGCCACACTGCAAGGAATGTTTACCAACTTGATCTGAAGCATGAACCAAGTCCTGCAATTCCTTACACTCTATACCCTCAGATAAAGCATCTACCTTAGATTTCAATTGACCTAACAGAAAGTTCTGATACTTCAGCATATGAAATTGGCAATTTAAAGCCCTCATAGCTAACGTAGAAGAAGTGTACACTTTTTTCCCCCACCTATCCAACGCTCTAGAATCTTTATCCAAGGGAACTGGATTCTTAACCACAGAAGCCCTGACACCCTTCGGCCCTTGAATAGTTGTTTCCGGGTCAGCTCTAGGACTCTTATACAAATATTTGTGTGCCTCTGGAACTCTGTAATACCTGTCTGGCTTGACAGGGGCAGGGGGTAAAGAATCAGGATTTAGTGAAGCTTCAGAAAAAACATCCTGAACAACATCTAAAACAGGGGGAATAGCCAAAGGCCTATGTTGTGGCAAAACAAAATTCCCTAAGCCTCTTCGAGTCTGAAAAATCCTGACCTTCCCACTTGAAATGCTCACTCATGGAATGCAAAGTTTCAGAAAAGGAAAAATCCTCTGGAGGTGAAGCAGAAGGACAGGAATCCTCTGCATCCGAATCTGAATAGGGAGGAAATTCTTGAATATCCTCAGCTGAGGACTCAGAGTAATCTGAAGAATGCTCCATTCCCTCTAAATCTGTCTCCACCCTAGGCCTCTTCTCTGGAGGGGGGCATAGAACCCCTGATCAAAGTAATCAAATCCTCTGCCATTTTCAACATATGTTTTTTAGGAACAGAACCTGAAGAACTACAGCTATGGCCCGTACCAGTAAGACCAGGTTTAGCCTTAGCAGGGCCTTTAGTCACTGAGGTAGAATCCCTAATAACCTTTTGTAAAGATGGAACTACAGATACTTGAGAAGCACCCTCGGCCTGGCCTAACTCATGAGAGGCCAACTCCTGCAAAAGTAAAGGTTCCCCCTGGGATTCAGCCGAGACCTCGGCAGGATCCACAGATTCAACCGTAGATTCCATAGAACCGGCGTCCGCAACGGACGACTCATCCGGTTTAGACCTTAAAGATTTATCTTTTCGCTTTATGGGAAGGCGTCGGAGGATCCGACGGCATGTTGTAGTTACACCGCTTACCGAAAACAAGCCTAGCACAGTCTAATCTAGGTTTAATGGTGAGCTTATTAAATGTAGCGCAAAAGCGACACCCGACTACGTCGTGCTCAGGCCCCAAGCAAGGAATACAGAGAGAATGATAGTCCCTATGAGGTATCTGTTTCCCACAAGAAATACAATTACTAACTTTTTCTGACATCCGGATTAACTGAGGCAAGAAAAGACAAAAATTTTCCCCAACGGGGTACTTAGCCCAACTTGGTCTTCGGTCTGAAACTCGAAATTTGAAAATTTCAGAATGCCGAACGGCACTTGCAAACGCTGCTTCTGCTTCGGACCATGTGGCAAGAAAGACTGGGGATATGGCGTCGGTCATGCGCTTAAGTACTACTACGTACTGACGTCAGCTCCGGGCGACCATGACCGACGCCAGCCTAACTCTTTGGTATTCGGGCCGACCGAGGACAGCGGACTACCCACAGGTTATGACTGCAGCAATGTGAGACGAAGAACATCAGCAGCTCTACTCAGTGGCATACTGCCTCTTCATAGGCAATCTGTGCCTGACATATAAAGCCATGTCAAACCCTGACAATGGTCATGCTGCACCTCAGAATATCCAGATCCCATCAAGCTACACGCTGGAAAGACTTGAACCTCAGGAGTGATATACATAGGACATGCTGGAGGGACACATTCATAACTCAGAGGCTCCCTTCACTCTGGAATATTATCCCAATACAAGTTAGGCAGAGTCACTCATCTTCAAGAGGAATATTAATGACTGGATGGGACATTGTAGGTTTACCCTGGGTATCACTTATATGTCACTGTTAGACAGAGGCACAGTATACTAACCTTGGAAAAGGGCATAGCAAAATAGATTTACAATGCATGGCGAAAGCCACACACATTCTGGCTAGGTTTATAAATGCCCTAGGGCAGATAGCCTAGTATGAACCTATGAACCTATGTATCTTGTTCACCATTGGCCCTATGTGCTGTTAATCACCAATGCAATCTCAATACTATGGTAGCATGTGCAAAGGTCAGTTGTCAGTCACCTCTATGGTACAGTTGTGAAATATGTGAGTCATGTAGTAATGTCACAGCTGCCACATGTACACAGTCAACCCTATCCCCTACCCATGGATGTACAACACATGTATGAGATGGAAACACATAGCCAAACTGTGGGCTAAGCACTCTGAACCCAGTACTGGCATAACCTGTCAGGTGGCATGAAATACTACAGTGACTGCAATACCAATCTGAAGCAGACCTACACTGACAGCAATACAAGCACGGGAACACACCGGGCCATTCATGGAGCCTAAGAATGGCATCCTGCCTGAGTGGCAGACACCTCTGCAGCTGGCACACAGGCATACGTTAGGCCTGAACACAGCACGCATAACACATAGCACACAAATCCTGTGTGCCAAACAAGCACAGTCTGTACAGCCATACAACACTACTGCTGCAGTTGTGTTAGGTACTTTTATTGTCCGGTACAGTGAGGTCATGCTCACCAGGCTGGACAAGGTGAAGGTCACAGTGATATGCTCATGGGGCACTATGGTCCACCACATAACAGAAGCATACAGGTCAGTCAGATGCATGGACACATATGACTCGGTCATTGTCCATGCCACTACAGCTGATGTGTGATGTCCCTCACTGGAATACATGACAGGGAACATGGAAGGGGTCACTGAGCAAGTGGCACAGGCTGGTAGAACCCTGACCTTGGTTGGCATCATACCCTCACCAGGAATGATGACATATTACTGAATGCTAATGAATTACTGTAGCTACAACACCCTAGCTGAAAGGTTCTTAGCATGCGGTCACTGCATTGCTATGGAGCAACTTCTTACCACTCCCACAACAGGTGAAAACATGCAGCACCTCTTCATCAACAACATGTAGACTATATGCCCCAGACCAGGTGTGTATCCCTCACTACTAGGTTGATAGCATCTACATCTCACACTGTATATACACATCCCACATGCAGCACCTGCACAGAAGACCACAGTCATAATGTTACCCAGTGCAAATACCATGTAGTCACATGTGGCAGGCATCACACATGGTAACTATTGAAGGTCACAGGTACATATGTGTATTTGGCGCGCACATACATCATGTGTGCATTGCCATAACTGGTTTAATCGATATCGTGCATTATTGTGAGAAACATCCCGCACACATGGGCATTCTGTGTGAGCAAAACACACGTGACATGTCTGGAATCAAAAGCCATAAATAATTGTGATATTGTTTAGAAAGGGATATGTGCATCCTGTAGTGTGTTTTCCCAGTTGCCAAAAGGGATGTTTCTTTCATACACACTAACCCCCCTTCACACACACTTGCCACTTGCTGGATTCAAACCCCTACCTAAGTTAAAACACTAAACGGACGCATTAGCAGAGCGCGCTATTCGGATTACTGGGAGATTTCTTTTCTCCTGATATACTTATAGGGTGCTGACATCATCGGTGTTTAGAAAGGGGAATGTGCATCCTGTGGTGTGTTTTCACAGGTGCCAAAAGGGATGTTCTTTTCATACACACTTACACACACACTAACCCCCCTTCACACACACTTGCTGGATTCAAACCCCTACCTAACTATGTTATGACACTAGAGATGGACGCATTAGCAGAGCGCGCTATTCGCATTACTAGGAGATTTCTTTTCTCCGGATATACTTATAGGGTGCTGACATCATCAGTGTTTAGAAAGGGGAATAGGCATCCTGTGGAGTGTTTTCACAGTTGCCAAAAGGGATGTTCCTTTCATACACACTTACACACACACTAACCCCCCTTCACACACACTTGCCGGATTCAAACCCCTACCTAACTATGTTATGAAACTAGAGACAAACACATTAGCAGAGCGCGCTATTCAGATTACTGGGAGATTTCTTTTCTCCTGATATACTTATAGGGTGCTGACATCATCAGTGTTTAGAAGGGGGAATGAGCATCCTGTGGTGTGTTTTCCCAGTTGCTAAAAGGAACATTTCCCTCACACAGACCTGCACACAGAGCAACCACAATCACCCACCCACACACACACACACACACACTCTGGATAAGCTGTCATTCCCTAGGGCAAACAGCCTAGTGTTGACCTCTACACCCATATGTTTAACTGTCAGATGCACATTATTTGGTGCTGATAGCAGTGTTTGCAGGTCTTTATTGCCATAACATTTCCTGTTTGTATGAACAACTTGTGTATCTGTGGACGATGTTTGCATATGGGGGAAATCCACTATATCATGTATGTCTCTGTAGTCATTTAAGTGTGAGCACTGGTCAGATTGCTATAATGTTGTTGGTTACTGGAATAACACGTACATATACCAGATATATGTGGCAAAATGCTAAACTGATATTTGGACTAAGTGTGTGAGCATGCCCAGTTCAGCCTTCCCATGGCATGTTATGTGAAAGATGTCATTTATCAAAGTGTGTGAGCATGCCCAGTGTGAGCTTTCCATATGTTGAACTTTGCAGCCCATCACATTTCTGGATGAGTGTGAATTTCAACAAATATCTCCTGTTTATGGTTGTGTGTTCTGTGTCATGCTGTGTAGTTACTGTCCAAATGCTTTTTGTGTGAACACAACAGGGATTATACTGTGCCTGCAGGTTTTGCATGGGATACTTTGCATACAATTGTCAACATCTGTTCATACTGACCTAACACTGTAGTACTGTATAGTGTACTGGTTCAGTACTTTCACTGTGGTGGACAGTATCCTGGGCTTTAGTCCTATCACTGCTTTACATTTCCATAGTGAGCACAACAGCCTGGTTAGGGTCCAGTTGTGCACATCTGCACAAAGGCGGTACCTCTACGGACCCTGGTAATTACCGCCTCATAAGCTTAACAAGTCTATTCTGCAAAGCTATGGAGAGGATCATAATGGAGCTCATAAACAAAGATATAGGGGACATGCAGACATTGGACCCGTCCCAGTTTGGCTTTGTCAAGGGCAGATCATGCCTTTTGAACTTGGTCAACTTCTTCAAAACAGTCACCAAGGCCATTGATGAGGGAAAGGCAGTCCATACAGCCTACCTTGACCTTGCAAAGGCTTTCGACAATACCCCACTCGGGTATTATAGAAAAACTTACCAACTTAAATGTAAACCCATATGTCACAAGATGGGTTGCAAACTGGCTTAAGGACAGGACCCACAGGATTAGAGTTGCTGGCGCTATGTCAAGACTCCAAGCCGGTCACAAGTGGTGTCCCACAGGGCTCCGTCCTTGGCCCCCTATTGTTCGGCATCTACTTCTCAGAAGTACAGGCCAACATGGGAGGACTTTGGCTGACAAAGTTTGCAGATGACTGCAAACTGGGCGCCATAGTGGAAAGTGCATCAGACACGGATATCCTTCAGAAGGGACTCACGGAAACTGACAGCTGGTGCCAGAGCCATGGCCTGAAGTTAAATGCCAAAAAATGTAGTCATACCCTTCGGGAAAAGCAAGGTAACCCCAAGCTACCATATAGGTGCCAATCCTCTAAGCACAGAAGAGGTTATCAGGGACCTGGGGACCCAGGTTGACAGTGGCCTTTCTTTTGACACTCACGTTGCTAAAGTGGTTAGAAAGACCTTCTACATTGCCCACCTGATCATGAAGGGATTCACATCCAGATCTAGTGAGGTCATTGTTCCCCTGTACTCTTCACTTATCAGACCAATGATCGAGTACAATGCCCCATTCGGGATGCATCTCACCCGACATCTGCAGCAATTGGAGAGACCCCAAAAGTCCCTCACCAAAAGGATAAAGGGACTCCAACATCTGTCATATGCTGCCAGATTGAAGAAACTCCAGGTCTATTCAGTCGCATACCGTCTGCTCAGAGGTGACATGCGCCTGACATACAAGGCCATGTCCAACCAGGAATTAATGGACATGCTCCACCTCAAAAAATCCAAATCCACCAGAACCACTAGAGCAAGTGACTTCAACCTTAGCACGGAAATAAATAGGACATGCTGGAGGGATAGATTTATCACTCGGAGACTCCCTGTGCTGTGGAATAGAATCCCGGTCTATGTGAGGCAGAGCACCTCGCTGGCTCTGTTCAAGGAATCTTGACCTGTGGATGGGAGATCGTAGGTTTACCCTGGGAATCGTCTCTGTGTCACTGCTGGACAGAGGAACAACAAACTAATGGGCACAGTATTGTTTCCATATAAGGAGTGGCGTAAGCCACAAAACTCTGGGCTAGGCTTATAAATGCCTTAGGGCAGATAGGTTCATAGGTTTATACTAGGCTATCTGACCATGTTGCATTATGTTCAGATATTAACTACTTACAACAGCCTCGTCCAAAATCAGTAGTGTATTCCACAACATAGGCGTACATTGGCAAACACTACCGATGTGCCCAAGGCCATTTCGAATGCTAGTCAGCGAGTGTGTTTGTCCTTCGACACATTGTAAGTGTAGTTTGCCATGACATATGTCATGTTTAGTATACTGTGCCTATGTCTACCCGTGACATAACAGTGATACCCAGGGTAAACCTACAATCTCCCATCCACTCATTAAGATTCCTGTTGAGGAGAATCAACGAGCGACTCTACAAGATAACCTGCACTGGTAGTTTACTCATGCGTGGGGGTGGCTTCTGTGTTATGGATAATGCAGTACAGCTTGTCCTATGTATGTCAGTGCTGGGGTTCAGGTCCCTCATGTGCATAGCTCACTGCCATTCAGATTGTACAAGGTGCAGCATGTTCATTGATTCCAGCTTGGACATGGCTTTCTACATCAGGCACAGCTTGCATCTGGGTAGCCAGCATGGCAGTGTGTGGAGTTGCACTCTGTTTAATCAGGCATCACATTACATCTGTTCAAGTTCTTTGATACTCCTGGTGAGGTACTGTTGTGGACTTTACAGTTGATGGAGGTGTCTGCTGAGGTACACCCCACAGGGGCTGTTTTAGTCAATTGTAACGCTGATGAAGGATAACTGCAGAACCACAATGACCTCCCCTTATCTAGATGTCATAACCTTCATGATTAGGTTGGTATATGGATTGTTTCTGTTAACACTACAGCCACATGTTTGTCCAATGCAGGATATCTATCACCTTGTGTACCCAGGTCTGTCATTACATGTTAAGTATGTAATGGGTTAACACCTATGTGGTAATTGGTGGTCACTTACTGTATATCCACAGAGGTTGACTATGCAGTTTTCTCCATTTAACATGCTGACATGGCTATGGCACCAGTTGTCTGTTTCTATGTGGCCCTTTTGTGGGATGCTTGTGTCAGCTGGAGTGTCAGATATGTTGGGCGGTTTGTAGTCCTCTGCAAACATGTTCAGGCACAGTCCTTACATGTTGGCCTGTACCTAATGGGCATATATATCAGACGGGGAAGGTCCCAGGACCAAGCTTTGTGGGATACCTGTTATATGTGGTTTGTAGTCTGACATGGCTGCAGCATGTCTGACCATGTCAGTTCTGTCGTTGGTCTGGTTTGCAACCCCTCTAGTGACATAGGGGTGTATATATAAGCTGGTGAGCATATCTATATTGAACACGTAGGGTATTGTATGGAAGGCTTTGCAAGGTCCAGCTACACTGTGTGGACCACACTGCCCTCATCAGTGACCTCAATTACTGTTTCAACTGAGTCATACATGTTTAGGGGCAAGGTCTGCACTTAATAAACCCACACTGGGTAGGGTCGGGTGTCAATAGATCCCCAATATCTTTATGTCTGCGGTACATGCTGATCCTTTCCATAGCTGTGCAGACCAAGCTTCTCAGGATTCTGTGGTGGTTGTTTTTAGTATCCATTCAGGCGACACCTTTCTTGAGAACGACCACTGTTGTACACTGCTCTTTAGGTACATATCTTGTGGTAAGGCTGACAATGTCAGGGAGGCAGCAGTCTGTTGGGAAAGATATTTTGCATTATGGGGAGGGGGGGGTTTGCACTGCACCTGTCAGGATGTATGTTGGCAATATGTGTGTGTGTTTGGTATGTTGTTTGTAATATTTGTGTGATCCAGAGCATATCTGGGAATTCACAACACGCTTCCTACCATCAGTTGCAGCAGCCTTGGGGTTATCCTTAGTGTCCTGTACAATTTGTATAATAATAGGTTCATACTAGGCTATCCACCATAGGGCATTTGTAAGCCTAGCCACAGTGTGTGTGGCTTTTGCCACCCCTTGCTATGTGAATATTATGGCCATTTATGATTTACTTATCTGTGCCTCTGTCTGGACATGACACAGTAAAGACCCCCAGTGTACATCTACAATTATCCATCCATTTTGCAAACTTCCTGTTGAGTGTCAGTGAGGGGCACTGCCTAACATGTAGTGGTATTCTGTTCCAGGGTGTGGAGAGACTCAGGGTTAGCTATCTGTCCCTCCAGCACATCCTATTTGATTATGTGTTGAGGTTGACATCTCTGACTCACACAGCTCCGAAGAGTTTTCCAGGTAATGTACATCCCAAATGAGGCATTGTACTACAATATGGTCTGATAAGGGAACAGTATAGGGGCACAATGACCTTTGTTGACGTAGATGTGAATCCTTTCATGATACAGTGTCCAATATAGACAGTCTTCCTAGCCAAATTGGCGATTTGACTGTCACATAACAGGTTACTGTCCACTTGTGTCACTAGGTCCCTGATTACTCCTTCCATACATAATGGTTTACCACCTATGTGGTAATTTGTGTACCTTGTTTTGTATTTGGTGGTACATTCATACTGTCCACTGTCTTCAGGACAGTGGGGTGGGGTTCCTGTGTGTGAGAGTGTGGTCTGTAGCATGCTACAGACTGTACAGCAGTCTTGCCTACGGTTAGTTGCACATGGGTGGACTGCAATGACGTAAGCATTGTCAGTTAACTGGACGTATAGGTGTCTGTGCTGAATATGGATACTCCCCCTCCTTTTATGTTTTGTTCCAGGTTTTGTGGCCATAACACATGATATGTGGTATTACCTGGTAGTGCTGGTGTGCTGTCATGAGGCTTGCTGCAGGTTTCTATCACTGGACAGACCTCAATGTTCTCCATACTGGGGAGGGCCTCAGGAGCATGCATATTGAGGTTTACACATCTGGCATTGATCAACATTACCCTTCTGTTTCTTTCCAGTTTTGCTTTCTATGGTGGTGGGTTAGTCTTTTTGGCCTTGCCTACGAAAGGATCTCTGTAGGTTGCAAAAGCCTTAGGCAATATCCAGACGCCCATGGGTAACAGGTGCAAGCCATCCCTGGAACAGCAGCATGTCTCACTATGGAGTCACCTATTACAACTGTATCAGGCATGTTGTTTCTCCTTCTGTCCTGTGACTGTTTGGCACACCAGCTTTGTGTACTATGTGTTACATGTGCTATGTCTGGAGGTTGTTTTATTGGGTGTCTGCTTTGGAGGCTTGTGTTGGTGTTGTGTTTTTGTAATTAGGGCCTCTGGGAATGTTTTTGTGTTTGGTTTACAGTCGTTTTAGGTCTATGTGGGACTGGGTTTGTGGTGTATGTGGTTACCTTGTCCTCCTGACTAGTTTTGACAGTACTGATTTGGGGGTGCTCAGGCTCCGGTTTGGCTACCTGGTTGCATCCATTACATATATTTGTATTTAATGGGGTGAGTTGTTGTTGCGTGTGTACTTGGGACAGGTGTCACATTGCCTCTGGATTCACAGATTCTACTTGTTTTGCCTGGCCTTAGTGGATTGTATGTGTGGACACATTTTATTGCCATACTAGTGATCACTGATTACTTCACTTTTTATGTTTGATCTATCATGTGGTAGCTTCCTCATTCTCTTCAATGGTTTAGTAATTGCTGGAGTCCAGCATGCCAGATGCCTGGGTGTATGGCATTGTGTCTTGTTATTTGTGATTGCAGACTCCAAGTACTCTTGGCTGTGTTCATGGTATGCCTGTATAACATGTTCTGCAGTGTGTCCCATATTCTGGACTTGCACAGGGCCTTTCATGGATTCCACATTGGTTTGTAGGGGTGCAAGCTATGCTTTATACATGTGCTTCACTGTGGTATTCCGGCCAGGGACTGAGGTCGGGATGTGTAACTACAGTGTGATTACTCTATGGTCTGGTCTTACCAGTGAGGGATACACTTCTCATCTTGACATCCAGTACACATATTTCTGATTATCGCATCCAGTATGCTTACCTCTCTTGTGGAAGTGTTACATTTTGCATGTCCATTTTGTTTGATGGATTCTGCGAAATTGTCTACAAATGTGTCGGTGCTAGTATAATACAAAGAGTATAGTGACAAACGTCTCAAAAGCTGACTTCACACTTCTTCAGACTGAGATGGTATCCTTTAAGCCCACTGGGCCAGTGGAAACCACAACACACAATGGTGACTCCTTCAGAGACGCTTTCTACGGACATCTCCAAGAAAGCATGGACCATGCAATCACAAATAAAACCAAGACCCTCTCCACCAAGGGAAAGTGGCCTGTCTGGTGGACCCCAGCCATAAACAAACTGTATAACAAATGAAGGATACTAATGAAGACAGAGCTAAAATCTCCTAAAGGGAAGGCAGATGTGAACAGCACTAGTAAAAAGCTATATTCTCTCATAAAGACATCCAAGGTCAACTTTGAGACAAAAATCACCAAAGACAATAAAGATAACCACAATGCCTTCTTCAGTTATGTCAGAAACCTGGGTGGGAACCCTCAGATATGCTCAGAGTTGGTACACAACAACATAAATTTCAGTGACCTGACAGATGTTGGCAACATTCTGGCAGACAGGTTCAGTGCAATTTTCCCCCTCCCTCACCCCCAAAAGAAGATAGTTATCACAGCTGAATGTATCCTCACTGTCATCTCAGATGTCCATGTGAGAGCCGCACTCAGCAAAGACAAGAACACAGCATCAATGGGACCTGATGGTATCCCCAGTTGCGTGCTACGTGAACTCCAGAAGGAGCTAAACCCGTATATACAAATGCTATTTAACATTAGCCTTGCTACAGGATATGTACCTGAACACTGGCATACAGCAACGGTGGTCCCACTCCACAAAGGAGATGCCTCCACCGACCCTGGGAACTACCAACACACAAGCTTAACCAGCCTTGTCTGCAAAGCTATGGAAAGAGTCATTATGGAGCTCTTAAACAGAGACATTGGTGACCTACAGACCCTTGATCCCACCCAGTTCAGCTTTGTACAGGGCAGATCCTGCCTTTTGCACCTAGTTGACTATTTTGAAACTGTCAGTAGGGCCATTGATGAGGGCTAAGCGGTCCACACAGCCTACCTGCACTTGGCTAAGGCCTTTGACACAATACCCCACTCAGGCATCATAGACAAGCTCAACAGCTGAAATATAAAACCATATGTCACAGGATAGGTTGCACAATGGCTAAGAAACAGAACCCATAAAGTCGACATTGCAGGTGCCTTTTCAGATTCAAAGCCAGTCACAAGTGGTGTCCCACAAGGATCTGTCCTGGGACCCCACTTATTTGGCATTTACTTTTCAGATGTGAAAGCAAACATAGGAGGGTTGAGGCTGACAAAGTTTGCAGATGACTGCATCCTAGGCACCATAGTGAATACATCAGCCGGCACACACACATCCTACAGAATGCCCTCACAAAAACAGATAGCTGGTGCCGGAATCATGGCCTGAAACTGAATGCAACTGATGTGTAGTCATCCCCTTTGGGAGGAACAAAGTACCCACAAATTAATACATAGATAGCAACCCACTGAGCACAGAAAACAAATCAGACACTTGGGGACCCATGCAGATAGTGACCTCTTGTTTGACACCCATGTTGCCAAAGTGGTTAGAAAGACTTTCCATCTTGCCCAACTTATCATGAAGGGTTTTCCATCCAGATCAAAGGAGGTCATTGTACCCCTATACTTCTCCCTTATCAGGCCCATGATTGAATACAAAGCCCCATTTGGTATGTACCTCACCCAGCACTTGCAACAGCTGGAGAGACCCCAAAAGTACCTTACCAAGAGGATCAAGGGTCTACAACACATGTCATATGCGTTCAGACTAAAGGAAATCCAGCTTTATTCAGTAGCATACCGCCTACTTACAGGTGACCTATGCCTGACATACAAGACCATGTCCAATCAGGATTTGGTGGACATGCTCCACTGCAAGCAATCCAAATCCACCAGAACCATGAGAGCTAAAGATTTGAACCTCAGCACATACATGTATAGGACATGCTGGAGGGACACAGTCATAACTCAGAGGCTTCTCACTCTAGCACAGAATCCCAGTTCATGTTAGACAGAGTCCCTCACTGACTCTCTTCAAGAGAAATCTATACAACTGCATGTGAGATCGTAGGTTTACCCCAGGGGTCCTCCCTGTGTCACTACTACACAGAGGCACAGTCAAGTTATTCAATTAAGTAAGGGGGTCATAATGTGTCACTACTATGTCAGAGGCACAATATTCGGATCTATTCTGTACACTTATTACCACTATAAGGGGTGGCAATAGCCACATCACTATGACTAGGCTTATAAATGCACTAGGGCAGACAGCCTAGTAGTAAACTATGAAACTATGGCGTATGTGTAGGTATTTTCAGTCAAGCAATATAATGTGGTTTGGGGGGGCTTGATATCTTCATGTATTCCAACATAGGCCTGGTGCAGTTCCTGCTATTAGGACAGTGGTCTGCAGCAAGCTATATAGTAGTAGGCAGTTTTAGCCATTGGTATTTGACCATGGCTAATCCATGCTGCTTCTTGTTGTGGTACCAACATGGGGGTGTGGTTATCCATGACATTTATTGCTAGTCACTCTCGTTTTGTAGCTTGTTCCATGTTTTGCAGCTGTACATCACTGTATGAGGTGTGACCTGGTAGCGTTAGGGTGCTGATGTGGGCTTTGACCCAGTTTTCTATTACAGCACTGATATCTACATTCTCTATACTGTGTGCGTTTACACTGCACGCATCTTGCTGTTTATACTTCTGGCATTGGGTAGCATTACATCTAGGTTCCTATCCCTTGTGGTACCTATGAAGATGGGTTTGTGTTTTTCTGGTTCATGATTGGTGAGGGTGAATGTTACTCAGGGTCCTCAGGTGTGCATATGGTACATGGTGTTACATTACTTAATACATGGCATTCATGCCTCAGGTGATGCTGCAGGGCTGCCTCTGTCGGATGCACATACTACACTCCCTGTACATGTTTGGAAGCAGGTTGTGTCATGTTAGGCGTCCCTGTTACTATAGGAGTGAGTCGGAGGGGGTATCAGTCCCAGTGTTCCTACGGAGCCAGTGTATGTGCTATGCGTTGCCTCTTTGCCAAGGCCAGGGAATACTGGGCACGCCTCCTTCTGCCTACTGGGGGGCAAGGTCAGGTTGTTCCTCCTCCGAGTCACCCTCTGCCTGTGGTGGCCTTGGCAATGGTGGGGGTATGTTTGGCCCAGCCCTATGCTGGTCCTGCTGCAGCTGTTTCTGCAGGATCATATTATGTAGCATAGCACATATCATGATCATTTGGGTACATGTAGTTGGTGTGTACTGCAAGGCTCCACCAGATGTGTCCAGACACCGGAACCGTGACATGAACAGCCCAAACACACGCTCTATGACATTACGTGTTTGTGCGTGTGCCTCATTATGGCGTTCCTGTTCAGGTGTGTGTGCATTTCTGATGGGTGTCATCAGCCACGGCTCAAGTGCATAACCTGCATCCCCCACTAGGTGTCCGAGTGGGAAGTCCCCACTGACAAATGATTGGTACAACTGCGTCAGATGCCAGATGTGGGAATCGTGGTAGCTCCCAGGGCAGCCAGCACACACATTCATTGTTATGCCCTGGGCATCACACACGACCTGGCAGTTGATGGAGGGGAATCCCTTGCGGTTAATATAGGCTCTACCCCGCTCACCGGCTGGTGCTTTGATGCGTATGTGCGTGCAGTCTATTGCACCCAGTACCTCAGGGTATCCCACTATTTGCTGAGAGAGACACATATTGCTGGCCAATACCTCACGGGCATTGGGGAAATATACATGATCACCGACATGTGCTGACATGGCATCCAGGAACTGGTGCAGTACCCTGGAGGCTGATACCTGTGATATCCCCATCATATCACCAGTTGGTCTCTGGAAGGTACCTGTTGCTAGTATTCTTAGGCCAACACATACCTTGGTTTCCACTGGGATGGGTTCCCCTCTGTTGGTTCTGTGTGTGAGACGTGGCCTGCACAGCTCAACAATTTGCTGCAGAAGGTCTCTGTCCACTCTGTAGCGCTCTACTATCTCCAGCTCATGTAACCCATGGTAGGTGACCCTGGCCCTGTATACTCTTCTCCTTCTCCTCACTCTGGGTTGTCTGTCAGCATCTGCATTGTCACCACCCTCAGCAATTTGCCTATGCCTGATTATAACAGCTATGGCAGCCCCTAGCATTTCTGCTCCGAGTTCAGCTTTTTCAGTTTTCAATTGTGAAAGCTTACTCCTTTCTTGCAGTATCTCGAGAGAAACACCCTGCACTGCTGTTTGCAGTGTTTTAAGTGCTGGGTTGGGCTTCTAGTCTGCCTATGTAATTGCCTGCTTCTAATTGTTATCAGCAATTAACTCCAGCAGTATCCTCAGGCAGCTTCCTTGTAATCTGGTTGTTTCCTTTTTCCTCTCTGTTTCCTCAGGGGGAGCAATGTGCACAGCAGCATAAGCACGCTCACAGTGACTTAAACGCGCGCACACATACTTACACGGTTTGGACCTGGCTGATTCATGGTAAAACGCGCGCACATAGCCTTATACATCAGGCAACAGGCTTCCTGATCTTTACATTGCCTTACACACGTGCACACCCGCGCAAACCGTTGTAAACTGTTTGCAACAAGCTCCCACATGGTGAGCCTGCCTTACACACGCGCATGCACGTATATCAAGAAAGTTTGAGTGTAGGGATAATGTACACCCTCTATTTCTTGACTTTCCTAGTGTTCTGTTGGGACACACCTCTCTCCCTGATGTCTGTCATCTGTCACGTTACACTGCCCTCCAATGTAATGTGATCATTCTCCCCTGTGATGTCACCTACCTCTTTCTCTATTCCTCTCCCTTCTGTAACTCTTAACTACTCAACTACTCGGAAAGTGCTCATTACCTATGTGGCAGTGTAATTCAGTATTGTAACCCTCATTTACATAGGATTGCCTAGTAATGCTTAGTTACATCTCTTACACTGAGCTTCCCCCCCTTGGCAACCACTACACAGTGGCCATATTGTTTTTGGTCTGCTGGTCCCTGCATTATCATTCCATGTAATACATATAACCCACAATTGTGAGCTTATAAGCTTCGGTTTTCACTTTTAGGCAGCGCACCCCGTTTGCGCGGGTGTGCGCTGCAGTTAAACATCAAAATCCCCAGATAAAAAAAAAAGTTGTTTTAAATAATTTTGCATCACTTTTTAATGCCAATGGCCACATATTTGGCCATTGGCATGCTAGATGACACATATGCACCCTTTATTTGGAGCTGACATAGCTCCGTTGTCAATTTTGCAGAAATGTACTCAGTTGTCAGATGAGTACATTTCTGCAGCTAAAACGTCAGTTACACGGACTGGTTTGGGCTTCCTGGATCACTCAAATACCTCATTTGCATATCTTTGAGCTGCAAATGAGGTATTGAGCATTTCCACGCCCAGTCCGTGTAAGAGACGTTTTAGCTATCTCTTACACGGAGGTTTGGGCTGTTCCTGGATCGGGAGGCTTACACTACTCTTAAACTCCGTGTAAGGCTTCGTGAATCCGCCCGATAGTTATTTTCTGTTGTGGTCTTCCTGATCAGTTGTGTTTAGGCTTGTGGTGACAAATTTTGCATGTTTGTAACTTCATTACTGGTTGTGACAGTCTGCCAATTGTGACTTAACAGGATGCCTAGAGAGACCAAACAGTCCAATTTTAAGGAGTGTGACTCTTGCATACAAAAACGCGCACAGATGAGCACACTAGTGTGTATTGCTTGGGTGCCATCCACCTGCAGGATTCCTGTTCTATTTGCCATGGTTGTAGTTCAAGGTCCTGCAGTAACGAAGAACAAGCTCATAGTCAGGGGTTGTGGATTCTTCGGATCTGAAGTCTATTGGTTCTGAAAAGGAAGTCTCCATCGGTTCCCCTGGAGTTTCGGAACCATCTCGGAGCCACAAAAGGAGCCAGTCCCCTTCCTTGGATTAGATTTGCTCGGTGCCACAGTCTCATTTATTGCAGTCAGTGGCGGGTAGCCACAAATCCCAGATGGATGACACCACTGATGAGATCGGAGCGGAGGTCAGCACCGAAACTCCGGAGATGGGTTTTGGGTCTGGTTCCACCACAAGGACCTCCAGACATACTGGCTCAAAACTTGATTGAGTAGGTGGAGGCACAGAAGGTACTGAAGTTGGCTCCACGACTGTCTCATCTGAGCTCATGAGAATTTTTGCTAGGGCCAGTATACTAAGCAACCTTCTAACCACCCACTCCACATCATCCGAAAGGCTCCTGGATGACTGAGAGGAAATGGGTGGAGGCCAGTGAGGAGCAATGAGAATTAGCCTGCAATTCAACGATTTGGCTTTCTGGAGGACCTTGGGTATTAATAGAAACTGGGGAGAAAGTGTATATAAGTCCAGGGGTCTAATTATGAACAAGTGCATCCATTGGTGACTCCCCCAGAGAGGGAATTAGGGCAAAGTAGATGCTGTATTTGGAGTTAATGGATGTGGCAGACAGGTCACAGCAAGGCAAAAAATTTGGTTAGCAATTTCCTGATTCTGGGACAACTTGTGAGGCATAAGAATTGCACTGCTTAATCTGTCCGCTGTCACGTTGGATTTCCCTGGGATGTGCTTTGCAGTCAGAAAACACTGAAGAAATTGCCATACTCTGAGCCTCAAGGCAGTTTTATAACCATGTCTTGTTTATATCTGCCCCTATAAAGGTAATATGCTGTGGTGGCAACAAGGCAGATTTTTCAAAATTTATGATGCCCAGCTCTGAGCAGAGATGAATGGTGGTGTCTCTTGTCCTTGTTAGTAACATGCTCTGTGGTGGCAGTCAGCAGCCAGTCTTAAGTATGGAAATACCCGGAGACGCCTCAGATGACCTGTAACTACTGCCATGCATTTGGTGAACACTCTGGGGGTTGTAGTGAGACCAAAGGGCAGAGCTCTGAATTGGTAATAACTGGCTCCCATTGTCAAGATATATTTCCCCTTTCTATGGCCCCATCTTCAGTGGGCGCCTTGTATCCTGGACCCAGTGCTGGATCTTCTGACTCAGGAATGCTCCACCCATCTATTCAAAGCCTCAAGCTGACAGCTTGGTTACTCCGCTTCCCATCTTAGCCAGGCTTCCAGAACTATCCCCAGCAGTGTGACACATTCCGGTTTTGTCGCACAAGAATACAACTAGAAAACTTTATGCAAGCAAATGGAAAAGATTTTCCTTTTTGGCTGACAAAAACCATAGAGACCCTTTTACAGCCCATGTATCTGCAATCCTAGAATTTTTAACAGAAACCTTTTAATCGGGGTGCAGCAGCAGCAGCCTCGGTACAACTAGCTACCATATCAAACTACTATGTAAGAGAAATGGGATCCAATATAATGTCCCACAGATTATGCAAAGCCTGTCTGAGGGGTCCATTCCTTTTAAGACCTCCCATAAGAGAACCACCACCTCCTCCTTGGGACCTCAATTTGGTGTTATCTTCTTTAACTCACCCTCCATTCCAACCAGCCTCCTCTTGCCCACTAAAGTTCTTATGTTGGAAGACAATCTTTTTGACAGCCATTATTTCCCCTAGGAGGGTTTCAGAACTGCAAGCTCTATCCATCCTCTTGTTTGTTCTGAGGCCAATTTAAAAATCAATCTATTGAGCTACCCATATTTTTTCCCAATCATGGCAACAAGGCAGAATACAGGCTTCACCAATTAGGCAGTTACGTTTTTACTTGCATAGAACAAAGGAATTTAGAAAATTCTGTGTTTCATTCTCAGAAACAGAAAAAGAACTTCAGTTTCAAAAGTCACCTTATCAAAGTAGCGTATATACACCATTATTTATGTCTATAACCCTCAGAATAAAGGGGTGCCTGGAAAAATTTAGAGGGCATTCAACTAGAGCTATGTCGACTTCCACTGCCTTTCAAATTAGGCTCCCTTTGGATTCAATTTGTGCTGTAGCTACTTGGGTTAACCCTCATACCTTTATCACTCATTAAAAAGTAGATGCGGGCTCCCAGAACAGGACATCCTTTAGTTCCACTGTTCTGAAGAGCTTATTCCCTTGAGCTACCTGAGAAAGAAGGTGCTGGTGACGCTGTCCCAACTATCAAGAATAAAGGGAAAATAGGACAACATACCAAAACTTATGCACCCGTAACGGTTCCACGCTTGTTGTCCTAATCGCACCTTTATTCTTGCATCCCACACCTCCTCCCCCCTTCCTGGAGGGATCAAGAGGAATTTTTCTGAAATTGGCTGTAAATTCCCGATTCCCTTCATGCCTTAGGAATTATGGGCAGAGGTTCTGTTGTTGTATTGGGTTGCACAGTCGCTAGGCATCTTGGGATAGGATGTGGCCTCGAGCCAGTGAAAGCTCTCAAGCTTTAGTAAGCAGCCGAATTAGAAGTTATGTACCTACCATAACGTTCCATGTTAGTTGTCTTCTCTCGCCTTTCTTGCTGGATGGGTTCGGAGTCGATCCTCTGCTCCGACTCGGCACTTGCTAAGCTTGAGAGTCACCTTTACCAGCTCGAGGCAGCCCCATATCCCATGATGCAAGGCGGTAAATACCCAGATCTCGTTTGGTACCTAGAGGGAAAACTACCTAGCATAAAAACTTTCCACTAAGGAAAGAAGAGCAGATAGCCTAAAAGGGCTGTAAGGGGAAACCAGATAATTAAAAACTAGAACTAACTGGTGCCCAAGGAAACAAAATCTTCCAGAGACAAGGGAGATCAAGGTCTGTCCAGGCAAGGGGGACAGGAGGGAGGGTCGCAAGAAATAAGGCGAGAGAAGACAACTAACATGGAACGTTATGGTAGGTACATAACTTCTTAAATGTTAAGTTGTCAATCTCGCCTTCATTCTTGCTGGATGGGACCGGGTCCCTAGCACCTCTATCCTGGGTGGCTCAATGGAACAGACTCTTGAGAACCGTGGAACCAAAACTGGCCCTATCCCTGGAGGCCAAATTTAATTTGTAATGAGAAAAAGGTATGAGGAGGGGCCCTAGTGGCTGCTGCACAAATAGTATCCAAGGGTAGCCAAGCCTGAAAAGCTGTAGAAGTGGCTAGGCCTCTAGTGGGATGTGCCTTTGGTTTTGAGCACAATTGTTTGCCCCTAAGTTAATAAATCTCAGAAATGGTGGAAGATGGCCATCTAGATAAGGTCACTTTGGAAACAGGGAGGCCTTTCTTATTTTCAGCATAAGAAAGAAAAAGCTGATCAGACTTCCTGAACTGCTTTGTTCTGTCCAAATAATATCTGAGTTGGCGGTGAACATCTAGATAATGTAATTTTTGTTCCGATCTGTTGGAATAATTAGGAAAAAACACAGGGAGATCAATGGATTGGTTTAAATTTGTTTTTGAAGCAACCTTGGGCAAAAAGGATGGATTAGTTCTCAAGGATACTCTGTCCTTGTGGAAGACCAAATATGGGGGACGAACAGAGAGGGCATGAAGTTCAGACACTCTCCTAGCCGAGGTAATCGTGACAAGGAAGAGTGTCTTCCACGAAAGAAACTTTAGTGAACATGAAGCAGCTGGCTGGAAAGGAGGAAGAATTAAGGATGTCAGCACTAGATTTAGGTCCCATTGGGGAGGGGGACTCCTGACAGGGGGCTTCAAGAGAAAAATTCCTCTCAGAAAAGCTCTACAAAGCTTGTGGGACATAATGTTGTGATCTGCAAACCCGACATGAAAGTTCGAGATTGCAGCCAACTGAACTTTGACCGTGGAAGATGAAGAACCGGGGTGAAAGATTTCCGCTAGAAAATCCAAGACTGCATGAACAGGGGCAGTAAAGGGATCTATGTTCCCAGATTTCGACCAAAGGGAGAAACGTTTCCACTTGCTAGAGTAAATCCTTCTAGTAGAAGATTTAAGGGAAGCTACTATGATATCCCTAACGGGGTTAGAGATCATAGGAAGTCTGACTAAGGAAGGAAATGGAGCAACCAAGCTATGAGGTTGAGAGAAGGAATGGACCGATGCAGCTGACCCGATTGGTGGATCAGAAGATCTGGCACTGGGTCCAGATGCCACGGCTGCACCAAAAGATGACTATGAAGGAACGGAAACCAAATTTGTCGAGGCCAATACGGGGCAATGAGAATCATTTTGGCTCTCAAAACGGTAGCTTTCTGGAGTACCTGTGGTATCAATGGAAAAGGAGGAAGGGCATAAAGTCGTCCCTGGGGCCAATCTTGGGTAAGAGCGTCTCTGGAGGGGATGGTCCGGAAGTGGGAAGAGAGAGAAGAAGTCTGGGCATTTGCTGTTTTGGGGAGTAGCAAAAAGATCGCAACATGGGCGGCCCCACTTCTGAAAAATCTCCTCCACTATAGATTGCTTGAGAGACCACTCGTGAGGCATGAGTATAGCTCTGCTCAGTCTGTCCGCTAAAATGTTGGTTTTCCCAGGGATATGCGTTGCTACCAGAAACCGATGAGAGGAGATCGCCCATTTTGCCAAAGTCTGAGAGCCTCTCGACACAAGGGGTAGGACTTGGTTCCGCCCTGCTTGTTGATGTACCACACTACGGATATGTTGTCCATGTGAACTGCAATCGTTCCCAAGGGAAGAAAGTCATTGAGGGCTTGCAACGTTAAAAGCACTGCTCTCATCTCTAGGGCATTTATGTGCAGGTGGTATTCGAACGGTTGCCACGTCCCATGAACCATCCTGCCCTGATAATGACCCCCCCCACCCGATCAGGGAGGCGTCCGTAGTGACTGTGGCTACCGGGGCCGGGGATACAAAGGGTCTGCCCTGATGGACTTGGGGAGAAGAAATCCACCAGGATAGATGGTTTTTGCAAGTTTGTGTCACCAGGATCTGGTGACGCATGGGAAGCTGTTGGAAGGACCATTGGGCGAACAACATCCATTGAAGGAGACGCATATAAAAACGAGCCAAGGGAAGAAGAGTAATGGCAGCTGCCATGAGGCCCAATACTTTCAGGACCAGTCTGGCTTGCACCTTTTTTGCTGGCAAGGATGATCCGCACATGATTTTGGATATCTAGGATTCTCTGGCTTGTGAGGTTTGCTGACATCCGAACAGTGTCTAAATTTGTGCCTATAAAAGTAATAGATTGGCAGGGCAATAAGGAGGATTTTTCGTAGTTGACCGAAATTCCTAACTGAGTGCAGAGATTTAGGGTGTAATCTCTGGCTTGGAGAAGTTGATGCCTGGTGGTGGCTGAGAGGAGCCAGTCGTCGAGATACGGAAACACCTGGAATCATTGACATCTCAGGTGAGCCGTGACCACTGCCATGCATTTGGTGAACACTCTGGGGGCTGTAGTGAGACCAAAGGGCAGGGCTCTGAACTGAAAATGACTGGACCCCAGCCGAAAGCGGAGAAACCTTCTGGAGCGTCTGTGGCTTTTTATGTGATAGTACGCATCCTGAAGGTCTATTGAGCACATCCAGTTGTCTTTGCCTAAGAAGGGCAAAATCGATTGAAGTGTGATCATCCGAAATCTTGTCTTTTTCACAGACTTGTTGAGTCTGCTGTGGTCCAATATTGGTCTCCAATCTCCCGTTTTTTGGGAACCAAAAAAAACCTTGAGTAGATTCCAGGCTCTGAATGGTCTGTTGGAACTGGCTGAATGGCCCTTTTTTGTAGAAGCTTTGATACTTCTAATTTTGCGATTTCCCTTAGACCGGGTGGAACATCTGGAAGGGAATTTTTGTGAGGGAAGGGACTTTCCTCGAAAGGAATCTTGTAACCCTCGGATATGATAGACTGTACCCATTTGTCTTGTGAAAGGGAAAGCCAGGCTTCTGGGTACAGAGATAATCTTCCCCCGACTGCCTCCAAGGGTGGACAGTCGGGCAACACCTCACGGATGCTGGAAGGGCTTGTCAGAGAGAGGCTTTCTGCCTCCCTGGCTCTGCAGACCCCCTCTGCCCCTAGGGCGGCGTCTGTTGTTATTACCCCCTCTGCCTCTAGGGGTAAACTGACCACGTGTGTCTGGCGTGACTCCCTGAGATTTTCGGAACCACATCTTTCCCCCCTTCTGTCCTTTGGGGTAAGGCCTAGAAGGGGTGGAAAAACGGACTCCTACGGCAGAAAGAGTCTTGCCGTCTTGCTCACACCTGGTCAACGTATCCTTCACCTGAGGACCAAACAATGTTGATCCATCGAAGGGAGAGTTTGTGAAGGACGCCTTAAAGGGGTCTGCAAAATTACAGAGCCGCATCCAGGACTGACGTCTAAGAGCCACTCCTGTCCCTGCAGCTCTACTTGCTCCATCTGCTGCATAAGAAATTAGCCGCATGGAGGAGTTGGTTATGGAGTTAAGGATTCCTAGCTGAGAAGCAATCTTCTCCTGAGCCCCTGCAGCTAAAGGATCCTGTACTACTTCACCTAATTCTTTAAGGATGTCCCTTTGAAGTCTGGGGAAGTGACATAAATAATTCAGCGAACGCATGGCAAAGGTCGCTGAGGAAAACATCCGCTTACCATACTTGTCCATGGTCCTAGAATCCTTGTTAGGAGGATGGACTGGTACGGAAGGATCTGCAAGTTCCTTCTTGGTGGCGGCCGCCACCACCATGGCATCAACAGAGACACCTTTTGTAAGAAATTGTTTCTCGGAAGGGGCTGTAATAAATTTAGAAGGCCTCCTGGGAACTGGTTCCACAGAATCAGGAGATGCCCACGCCTTCCGAGCTATCACCTCCATGAGGGGTTCGAAAGGCAGAGACACCCAGGAGGTGGAGGGTCGAGATCCAAACGCCTCTGGGTATACTGACTCATCCTCGGAAGGATTAATGGAGGGTTTCACCTCTGTTTTAGAAGTTCTAGGATGTCTGAAAAGGAGACATCCTCGGAGGGGGAACTTGGGGACCCCTCCGACTCATCTAAGTCGGTATCTGAAGTGACTCAGGGGAGTCTAGGTGCTTCCTCTTATGCGGAGGATCTCCTGACGGATCAGGAGAATCCTCGGAAGAGGGGGTTCTTCCCAGTGGGGAAACCTGAGGCGATGGATCACTCGGTCCGGGAGCAAGAGAGCGGGAAGAGACATCTACAAGCACCATAGAGGGAGGAGCTAAGCGAATAGACTGCTGACTGAGCCCGGGGGCCAGCACACTCCTCATCACCTCGAAGGCTCCCCTCCCAGGGAGATCCGAGAGACCCCGCTCTGAAAAAACAGGGGCTCCCGGGCCCACCGAAAGGGAAGGCTCCGAGGCAGATGTCGGAGCCGAGCTCACCAAGGCCGAAGCCCTGAGGGGAAGAGCAGGGTCGGACAAGGGTCCGATGCCACTCACCCCCTCGGAGCAGACCAGGGAAGCCCGACCACCGGATCCCTCCAAGGAAGGTCTCGAGGAGGAGATAAGAGTAGAAGCTGAAGGAGCAGAAAGGGGTGGTATCTGCCCCGCAGCCGTAGCAGTGACTATTCCAATAGACTCCGGCTCCGAGCTCTGGAGGAGAGTCGAAGGAGGAACTTGAAGAGGGTGTGGACTAGTAGTCGTCTGTTGAGACGGACTATGAAGCATTTGGGCTAGTGCATGTGATTTTAACAATCTGCTTACCACTCTCTCTAAATGATGGTCTGAGAGCCTGGAAGACCTAGATGATCGGCTCGGATGGCTCCGCAAGAAGAGAAGAGATCGGAGCCGAGAGTATAGGCTCCAAAGAGGGAGACCTGGACCGCTTCCTCGACGGAACCATCGGAGCCGAAGAACCCTCCGTTCCAAACGGAGCCGACAACTTATCGGCTCCAAGCCTGGTCAAAGATGTATCGGCTCCGGCCGGAGCAGATACAGGCAAGGAAATAATGGTATCGGAGCCGGTCGGAGCAGACACATGGTGATGGCAGTGAGCCGACACCGATAGCCATCAGTGCCGAAGATTTAGTCAAAATAAGATCGGCTCCAGCCGGAGCCGATCTAGATTCCAAAGGAGTCGGACCCAGGGCCGAAGGCTTAGTAGCAGAAGCCTGGGCCTTGGAGGTCTTAGAGGGCTGACCCGAGGCAGACTTGGCCGTTGAGCCCTCCGGTTTAAGTAGTCTTCTTAAAATTAATTTCTCCTTTCCTGCAGGACTCTCTGGCTGAGAGAGTGACAAATAGCACAGGAGTCCTGCAGGTGGAGAGGTCCCAGGCAATAGATACAAGAAGTGTGACCGTCTGTCAGAGACATCTTCTGACAGCACGAGTCACACTTCTTGAAGCCTGAGACCCTCGGTTCTTTGGACATAGTGAGCACACACAAAAACACACTACTCACACAGTCCCAGATTCAGAAAAATTTAACTTAAAAGGGGAAAAATAAACTCACACACACGCCCTGACAGGAAGGGATGGGACAGGATAAAGGCTCGACTAAGTAAAACAACCAGGAAACAGTAAACTAGGAGCTAGAGACCCTAAAACTATATAAAAGTGACAAATACACTAAGAAATATGAGAAAAAGGAGGAATGGGGTGACTAATATTTGAATAACAAATTACTTACCAAGAGCTGGTAAAAGGAGTACCTCATCAGCGAAGCGGCAAACGAGATCCGGGTATTTACCGCCTTGCATCATGGGATATGGGGCTGCCTCGAGCTGGTAAAAGTGACTCTCGAGCTTAGCAAGTGCCGAACCCATCCAGCAAGAATGAAGGCGAGATTATGGACAACAAGCACGGAACATTATATGGCAAGTACATAACTTTTTTTTTTTTAAAATACCAACTCCATGTTTTGGGGAATTGCTGTTCTCAAATAATCAACGCAGTTACAGTTGGATAGCTGACTGAGGTCCTAATTTGTTAATCTGTCGAATCTCTTGAAGCAGCATTACGAAAATGACACCATTTGGGGAATTTCTGGCTTTGGTCCTAGTTCTGTAAGCAGGAAGTTTAGACCTCTGGTGTTTGGTTAAAAGACAGCAAGCCCCCCCCCCCCCATTTGTCAATCCTAAGTACAGTGGTCTCGCTGGTTATAGATTTTTGCACTTCATAACGTTTACCTTCATGTAAGAAGATGCTTTATAATGTCAGGTTTGTGTAAATGTAAATAAAAATCACATTTCAATTGTAATGTTTTGAAATTTCATTCAGAGCAAGTAATGCAGGCTAGTCTTCTTAGTATTGACAAGTCATCTGTCTGCAAGCCAAAAAATATGTTTTCTTTCGCCTTCTCTCCGTTAGGGGTCGCCACAGCGGATGACTTTTACGGTGCCGAGTTGCCAGCCCAACCTTCAAGGAAGGCACACCCATTCACGCACACACCTACCCGCATGCATTTAACGTCAGTCGACCGAGGGGAGGACATGCTGACTTCCCACAGAAGGCGCTCCAGTCGAGAATCAAACCGGAGAAGCTCTTGCTGTGAGGCGACATCGCTAATCGCTGCACCACAAGCCACCCCCAGCATTTTGTCAACCCTGTTAAATACTGCGGTCTCAGTGGTTATAGATTCTTTGCACTCCATGTTTATCATATACAAAATGATGCCTTGTTACTTCGTTGCGGCATAATTCTAACCCGTCTGTACCACTCGTGGGAAATTATGATAGCGTCATACTTCTTCATGAAAGCATGTAAAGATTTGGCACAATGTTACCAGTTACTTCAGATGAGCAGAAAGATCTCGTGACAGCTAAGCTTTTTTTGAGCGTATTCCATAGTGCTGTAGCAGTATATTAACTTTGAGGAAGTGATTAGGGAAAGAACATCCACAGGTTAAGCCGTGATTAGTCAGTCACAGAGGGGAACGTCCAACTGTGCCAATAAAAAGTCCCCAGGACTGCTTCAGTGTTTCCTGCAGTTTTCATGCAAGGGTCGCTTTAACACCACTAAGTGACATTACGCTTCATTTCAATACATTTTTATAACACTTCTGTTTAGAAAGGTAAGGGGTCTGCAATCTGCCTGTGCTTTGTCATATTACGCCTTATCGCTATATCATACAGTAACAGATGCAGAACTCTGGTTATCGGATCTGGATATTAAACGGTTATAATACAGACATGACATGCGAATTAGCGTGCCTGCCAGTCGTGTTTTCCACGCCCATTCCCCGTCAGTACCAACTAGGGTTGCCACCTTTCCAAATGCTCTAAGGGGGACATTTGTGCTACAAACATCAAATTTTTTCAGGGCAAAACATACCCACGGCCAGTACAAAGGACAGAACTTCGTTTTTTTATCTAAATAAAAGTTTATTCTCGTAGCATTTTAGTTCCTTATTCTGTTTCTTGTAACATTTAGGTGTTTCAGATACAGAATAACTGTTTTATGCAACTATTACATAAAATATAGAAAATAATTTTGTCCTAAAACCTCAGGACATTTGCCATTTTTTCACTTTATTTGCAGGACAACTGCCCAAAGAGGAACTGTCCCTCGCAAAGTGGGACAGGTGGTAATCCTAGTACCAACGCGCCCTCAGCCGCGCAGTTACTGTTGTAATATTATACCACATATTTTAGAAAAAAAAGTATTACCGACAGCGTTCAGTGCTTTGACATTGTGGGTGGGATAATTCCCGTCTGACCATAGCACGTCTCGGACTGCTACCGAGCACCCACTGCTCTCAAAATAAGCTCAATACTGAGCAAGGGAGCACCCCCTCAACGACAGAATAAAATTGTTTAAAACCTACACAGAAAAGTGCCAATTCTTGAGTCACTGCTCCTTGGGCTCCATAAATTCCCAAATCATGCCTTTTTCTACCATACGTAAAACAGGATATAGCATCCCCAAGCGATAAGCCACTTCAATAAACAAACGAAACTTCCAGAAACCGGGATGCGTAAGACTCGCTGCGCCCCTTGCGACTAAAATCCGCAACGCATAATTTCCAGAAAGCTCGGCAGGGCACTCATGCGCAATTACAACGTTTCCTTGAAAAACAAGTTCTCGAAGCTTCTCAACTGGCTACGAACTACCCCACTAGTAAATGCATATTACATACTCGTTCAGACTACTCAGTAGCTTCTACAACTTTGCGTGAGATTCATTACACGATCCCTTACAACTTTGGATTAAGAGGGGAAAAAAAATCTACAGAAAAAACGAACTACCACCAACACGGCTTCAAAGTACAACAGTTATCAAAACTGAATTTCAAGACACGCGCAATGAAATTCTTAATCACACCTTTTGCAAAACTGATCAAAAAACCAAATAACTTCCACATTTATTATGTATCGATTCCCTGCCTATAGCTCAAACACGCTTTCCCCACAAACACGACTCAATTATACCACCAATATATAACCACTTCATTTAAAATTTCAACAGTCTACACCAACCCTTAATACAGTAAAATATTTCCTATACAATTTTCACTATAAGGAGAAACGAATCGAACCTCTCCAGTGAGTTTGAGTCAGGGTTTGCTGGTAGACTGTCTGAACGGTCGCTCGCCACCATCAAATCAGTTTCTTCTGTCAAATAAATATAACAGCAACTGTTTCTCTAAAGAGTAGTGAAAAAAATATCGAACTTCACAATAAAACAAAAATTCCACCCAACTCTTTCAATAGCTGCAACAGACTGAATTGAAAATGGTCGCTGCGTAGTATAAATAGTACACGTCACACTCCTGTCATATAACAATCCCACCCCACAGTCCTAAGATTTTGCATATTTTTATAAATTGCTGTCTCGGAGGAGGAGGGTATTATTGACTGGACGGTAACTCGTTACTTGTATTATCAATCAAATTATACCCCCCCCCCCCTCTAATTCCCGGCTCGTGAGCTTTAGGAATGATGATAGACAAGTGTAATATGAGTGCTGTAAAATGACTGCTGAATCCTACGCAAATGCACTTTATAAGCAGTTACACGAGTGCATGGATCGTGCAATCGATAACAGAACCAAGATGCTATCCTCCAAAAAAAAAAAAAAGCCAATCTGGTGGTCCCCTGCCATAAACAAACTCTACAACAGAAAACAGAAACTGTTGCAAAAAAGGGTAAAATCCTATGATTGAAGGAACTCCCTGGTCAACCTCAGTAAGAAGCTGAGATCCCTCATAAAATCCTCCAAAGCTAGTTACGAAAACAAAATCGCCACTGACTCAGAAGACAACCACAAAGCATTCTATAGCTATGTCAAGAATCTCAATGGCAACACTCAGATCTGATCTGAGTTACAGCACAATGGCACTAAATATACAGAATCCACTGATATTGCCAACATCCTGGCAGATAGGTTCAGTGCTAACTTTACCCCTCTCTTAACTCCTAAAGGGCCTATCTCTATACCGGAAGAATGCAAAGCTCCTGTAATCATGGCTGCACAGGTAAGAAACACACTCTCCAAAGCCAAGAACACAACATCCATGGGATCTGACAACGTCCCAGGCTGCGTTCTACATGAACTAAGGAACGAACTTGGCATCCCACCTACGTACCATGTTCAATCATACCCTCACCTCAGGCTATGTGCCCACTGAATGGCGCACAGTGATGTTTATCCCACTCCACAAAGGGGGACCCACCACGGACCCCGGAAACTACCGCCCCATTAGCCTGACGAGCCTCGTCTGCAAGGCCATGGAACGTATCATATTGGAACTTATAAACAATGACATTGGTAATCTCCAAACTCAGGACCCCACCCAGTTGGGGTTTGTAAAAGGCAGATCATGACTCCTAAACCTGATAGACTTCTTTGAAGCGGTCACCAAAGCCGTAGATAAAGGTAAGGTGGTTCACACAGCCTATCTAGATCGCGCCAAGGTTTTCAACACTATCCCCCACTCTGGAATTACAGATAAACTCACTAAACTAGGTATAAATCCCTATGTCACAAGATGGGTTGCCAAATGGCTCACTGACAGAACCCACTCTGTGAAAGTAGCAGACTCCAAATCCAACTTCTCTGAAGTACAGGCTAACACAGAAGGTTTTTAGCTAACAAAGTTCGCAGATGACTGCAAACTAGGAGCCATAATCAAAACTCCAAAAGATGTGGACATCCTACAAAAGGGCCTCGCTGAGACAGATGCCTGGTGTCAAAGCCATGGCCTCAGGCTTAATGCCAAAAAGTGCATCGTCATCCCTTTTGTTAAAAACTCTGTACCCATGAACTACAACATAGGCAGTAGTCTACTTAACACCGAAAGTGTGATAAGATACCTTGGGACACAGGTGGACAGTAGTCTCTTTTGATAATCACATTGCCACAGTAGTCAGGAAATCCTTTTATGTGGCACACCATCACAAAAGGTTTCTCATCCAGGAAAAAAAGAGGTCATTGTTCCCCTCTACTCATCACTTATAGACCCATTATAGAGTACAACGCCCCTTTTGGTATGTACCTTACAAGACATATACAACAACTGGAAAGTCCGCAGAAATACCTCAAGAAGAGAATTACCGGCCTCAAGCAGATGCACTACACAGACCGTCTAAAAAACTGCAGCTTTACTCCATTGCATATCGCCTACTCAGAGGCGTTCTCTGCCTAACACACAAAACTATGTCAAACCCAGAGCTGTTGGACATGCTACACTTAAAGAAATCCCAATCCCACAGAGCCACACACTCCAGGGATCTAAACCTTGTCATCACAATAAACAAAACATGCTGGAGGGATAGGTTTCTGACCCAGAGACTCCCCAGACTCTGGAATAGACTGCCCATACATGTCAAGCAGAGCGCTTCTTTGTCCCTCTTCAAAACGAACCTTGATGACTGGATGGGAGAAAGGAAATTCACCCAGGGGATCATGTCAGTCACCCTGCTAGACAGGGGTCCAGGGAAGTAAATAGTGTGGGAAGAAATAGCCAGGGAATTGTTATGGCTAGGCTTGTATAGGTCCTAGGGCCGATAGCCTAGTACCAACCTATGAACCCCCCAGGAATCTCTTGGGAGAATTTTAAAACAATGGTAATTAAGTATATATCTGCACATAAACTTTGCTCTAACAGTAAAAAGAAAAAATACTATTTCCAGAAATACTGGTGCAGTCTCTTTGACTTAATTCAAACAAAGTAATCATCATACAACATTCATTACTATAAACAATCTGTGCAGACCTTTGTGTGCAAATTTTCTAGTCCTGTAACAAATAAATACTGACGATAGTCTATTGTGAATCACATTAGTGAGATGTCCCTTTATACACTTGTCAAGGCATCCAAGTTGTAAATGGTTATAGTGTAAAAAGTATTATTCTTATAATATACTCACTTTCCTCTCTCATTTTACTCATAAATCAGACATGCATCTTTTCCTCTAACCATTATTCATCCTCCGATTACTTAAGGTTAATTATATCTTATAGCACATTAGTTATTATAAAGTGGGGTCTCTATTACTATCTGATAGTAGTTAATCCTCCTTCTCCTTTTATTCTTACGTTAATTTCTTAAGTTATTGCCCTGCTATGGTAGAATATGTATGCTTATTCACATTGTCACAATCTCTTTCTATAGTAAAGACTAATTTCTGTATGTAATATATTATGGATTTTTTGTTACATTTTTGCTTTTCCTTTGTATAAATCTTGCAAAAAACAATAAAAATTATATTTGAAAAAAAAAAAAAGAATATTAGCTTCATACCGACACAGATCCTCCTTAAAAGAGAGTGGTAGAAAAAATTGAGATAGATAAAGTGGGAAGGTCAGAAAGAAACTGAAATGTGAAGTGAGGATTAAAATAGGAATGTGATTAAGAAGCAGTGTAGAAAAGTTGCCTTGCAGAAGGAGAAAGAGGTTATAAAAGGATAACGGATATGAGCTGACAAAGGAAACTGGAAAATCAGGAGCAATATTAATCTGATGTTGTAAATCTTTGTTCATTAATTACTATTAGGACCTGGGTTCTGTCCGGAACCGATACGGCCATTTCCAAGCTCATGCCAGCCAAAAACTTTCAGCTAAGACCTACCCATAATGCCCCTCTCCTAGTTACTCCAGATCTCATTTGCCACGTTCCTAGTCAGGAGTGCTAGCCATCTCTTCTCAAAGCTAAGTAGAAAATTACTATTTTTAAGACAGTTTCTCTTCAAAATTGTTTATTTTTTTAGTCAAGTTAGCCTTTTCTCACTGTCGCTTATAACCTACTTCTATTCCCTACCCTTTACCTTGGTAATTTAATTTCTACCATTATTGGTACTGTCCCTCTCTCCTGTCTTTGACAAGCCCTTTCTTACCTCTTGTGGTATTTTTTAAAAACCATCAATGGTATTCTCTCCCTTATTTTGTTTTTTTTCTGTAGGATAGCCTTGTTGCCTTACTATATCAGACAAAGCTAAGTTGGGGTTTAAACAGTGTGATAAGTGTGTCTACTGTTTGGGCATGGATCATATTAAAGCTGACTGTGACATTTGTGCTAGTTTTAGTAATCGTACACCAGCAGAACATAAAAATAAACTTATTTTAAAAGGTTTACTCAAGACAATTTTTTCGAAGGCTCTATATGGGTCGGAGGTCTCACCCCCTCCAAAGACCAAAAAACATAAGGAAAAATGGAGTCACTCAGTTCCTGCATCTCTGTCAGTTACGGAACTGAGTCTGCTCCATGCTTTGCCGGTGCCCTCGGCGCAGACCTCTTTGGCACCAGGCCCTGTGTCTTCTCTCTCGGTGCCGTCCAAACTTGGACCGAACCACAAAAGGATGGGGAGTATCAATATTCGTCAAAGATACCCACACCTCCAGGTTGGTGGCACAGCACGAAGCATCAGAGACTATCCATGTGCAACTAACTGTGGGTAAAACTGCCTTCCAGTTTATAGCCTGCTACAGACCACCCTCCCAAACACAGGAACCCCACTTGGCCTTCCTGAGAATACTGGAAAATATGAAGGTCTCTCCAAACACCATTATATTGGGCGACTTCAACTACCCAAACATAGACTGGGAGCATTACTCTAGCTCCAACACCCTAGCCCAAAGGTTCCTAGAATTTATAAACTCAAATGCAATGGAACAAGTTGTTACCACTCCCACAAGAGGGGAAAACGTACTGGACCTGATCATCACCAACATGGGGACACTATGCTCCAGACCAGAAGTGTATCCCTCACTGGTAAGATCAGACCATAAACTAATCTCACTGGATATTCACATCCCGACCCCACCCCCTGCCCAGAAAACCACAGTGAAAAACTTCTCTAAAGCAAATTTCACATGCCTCAAAACTGAGACGAAATCCTTCAAAGCCCCCGGGCCTGTGGAAAATACGGCCCAGACCGCAGAATCCTTTATAAACGCATTCTATGAACACCTTCAGGAATGCATGGATCATGCAATCCCAAATAAAACCAAGGCCCAATCCTCCAAAGGCAGACGTCCTTTCTGGTGGACCCCAGCCATAAACAAACTATACAACAGAAGGAGGAAGCTACTACATGATAGAGCAAAATCCCAAAAAGGGAAGGCATCTCTAATCAGTATTAGCAAAAAAATTACGGGCACTCATAAAATCGTCTAAGGCCAGCTTCGAGAGAAAAATTTCACAGGACACTAAGGATAATCACAAGGCTTTCTTTAGTTATGTTAGTAACCTGGGTGGGAATTCCCAGATATACTCAGAATTAGTCCAAAATGACACAAAATACACCGAGCCCACACATTGCCAACATCCTAGCTGACAGGTTCAGTGCAAACTTCTCCCCCCTCTCCCCACCAAAAGGGCAAATATCTATCCCAACAAAGTGCTGCCCCCCTGACATCTCAGATGGTCAGGTAAGAGCCGCCCTCTCCAAAGCAAAAAAACACAGCATCAATGGGACCAGATGATGTCCCAGGCTGCGTCCTACATGAACTCCAAGAAGAGCTAAACCCAAACATAAAACTACTGTTCAATCTTAGCCTTACTACAGGATATGTACCCAAAGAGTGGCGTACAGCAACAGTGGTCCCTCTCTACAAAGGTGGTGCCTCAACGGATCCTGGAAGCCTGACTAGCTTGGTCTGCAAAGCTATGGAAAGGATCATCATGGACCTCATAAATAAAGATATTGGGGACCTACAGACACTGGATCCTACCCAGTTTGGCTTTGTTAAGGGCAGATCCTGCCTCTTAAACCTGGTCGATTTCTTTGAAACAGTCACCAAGGCCATTGACGAGGGGAAGGTGGTCCACACAGCCTACCTGGACCTCGCAAAAGCCTTCGATACAATACCCCACTCGGGCATTATAGATAAGTTCACCAGCTTAAATATAAACCTCTATGTCACTAGATGGGTTGCAAACTGGCTCAAGGACAGAACCCACATGGTTAGAACTGCTGGAGCCATGTCAGACTCGAAACCAGTTACAAGTGGCGCCCCACAAGGCTCAGTCCTGGGACCTCTCTTGTTCGGTATATATTTCTCGGCGGTACAGGCCAACACGGAAGGCCTGTGGCTGACCAAGTTCGCAGATGACTGCAAACTGGGCGCCATAATCAACTCTCCAGCCGACACAAGCATCCTCCAAAAGGGCCTCATAGAAACAGACAACTGGTGGCAGAGCCATGGCCTCAAGCTAAATGCCAAAAAGTGTATAGTCATCCCCTTTGGCAAAAACAAAGTGCCCACAGATTATCACATAGGTGGTAATCCATTAAGTACAGAAGAAGTCATTAGGGACCTGGGGACCCAAGCTGATAGCAATCTCTCATTTGACAACCACGTGGCCAAAGTGGTTAGAAAAACATTTTATATAGCCCACCTAATCATGAAGGGATTCACATCTAGATCAGGGGAGGTCATCGTACCTCTTTACTCATCCCTTATCTGGCCCATAACTGAGTACAATGCCCCTTTTGGGATGTACCTTACCAGACACCTGCAGCAACTGGAAAGACCCCAAAAGTACCTCACCAAGAGGATCAAAGGGCTCAAACAGATGCCATATGTTGCCCGGTTAAAGAAACTCCAGCTCTACTCAGTGGCATACTGCCTGCTCAGAGGCGATCTGTGCGTGACGTATAAAGCCATGTCCAACCTGGAATTAATGGACATGCCGCACCTCAGAAAATCCAAATCCCATCGAGCTACCCGCTCGAGAAACTTGAACCTCAGCACTGAAATAAATAGGACATGCTGGAGGAACAGATTCATAACCCAGAGGCTCCCTTCACTCTGGAATAAAATCCCAGTCCAGGTTAGGCAGAGTCCCACATTGACTCTCTTCTAGAGGAATCTTGATGAGTGGATGGGAGATCGTAGGTTTACCCCGGCTATCACTTCTGTGTCACTGTTAGAGGCACAGTACACTAACCTCAAAAAAAGGCATAGCAAAATTAATTTAAAATGGGTGGCGAAAGCCAAACACACTCTGGCTACGCTTATAAATGACCTAGGGCAGATAGCCTAGTATGAACCTATAAAGAATCCCAAAGCTAAGTAGGAGTGGCAGGCACTAAGTGGAACTACGAGGAGCAAGGATGCCCTGCAAGACAGCGGTGGCAAATCCCGCTCTAGATTTTGAGTAAAGTGGAAGGTGATAGTGTTTGGGGAAAGTGTGCACTGAACTCCAAGTGGCTGCTTCCAAAATGTCCTTGGTAGGAACCCCCCCTGAGGAAAGCTGCAGAGGTAGCTGTGGCCCTTGTGGAGTGGGACCTGATGCTTGAAGGCACAGCTTTTCCATGAAATGAGTAACAAAAGCATATGCAGTGGGCTATCCATTTTGAGATTGTCTGTTTGGAGATAGCCTTTCCTTGAGCACATGTAGCATAGGACACAAAGAGTTGCTCGGATTTCCTGAATGGCTTTGTCCTGTCCAAATAATAACGTAGTTGTCTGTTAATGTCCAAGGAATGCAGTAGTCTTTCCCCTTTGTTTTGTGGGTTAGGGTAAAAGGTAGTTAAGTGGATAGTCTGATTCAAGGCTACACTGGATACTACCTTTGGCATAAAGGTAGGGTTGGTTCGTAAGGAAACTCTGTCCTGATGGAAAATGATGAAAGGTTGCACAGCCATGAGGGCCTGTAGTTCCGAAACCCTGTGTGCTGAGGTGATAGCCAGAAGGAAGGCTGTTTTCCATGACAAATATTGTAGTTCTGTTGAAGCAGCTGGCTCAAATGGAGGGTCAGTTTTTTCCAATATGAAGTTGAGGTCCCAAGCAGGGACTGGTGATTTCCTTGGGGGTTTTATATTCTTAGCCCCTCTGAGGAACTGTCTTGAGAGGATGAGAGAATAAAGGAGGATCTGTGTTGTATTGTGCAGAAATGGCTGAAGCATGGATTTTGATGGAGGAGAAGGAAAGTCCACTGTTTAACATCTCAGCTAGGTACTGTAATATTTGAGGTATATTTATTACCCAAGGATTCTGGCCCTTTTTCTGATTCCAGGCACAAAACCGCTTCCATCTGGCGGAGTAGGCTTTTCTAGTAGGTGGTCTTCTGGCCTCCAAGATGACATCCTGCACCTCTGTGGAGAGGAGGGTCTGTTGGGAAATCAAGGGATTCTCCATGCGGCTAGATTTAGGGTTTTGAGCTGGCTGTGAAGAGTTTCGAAGTTGTGCTGGGACAACAGAAGAGGCACTAGAGGTAGGATCCATGGTGGGGAATGAGTCAGTCTCTTCAGGAGTGGATACCAGTGTTGTCTTGGCCAGTCTGGAGCAATGAGAATCATTTTCGGCCTCTCTGCTCTGGCTTTTAATAGAACCTTGGACAGCAGAGGGAGAGGCGGAAATGCATAGACTGTCAACGTTGTCCAATTGAAAGAAAGTGCGTCCACTTTCCAGTCCTGTGGATGATAGGTCCTTGAGCAAAATTTTTTCAGTTGGTAAATTCTGTGGGTAGCAAAGAGATCTATGTCTGGCTGTCCCCATGCTTGAGTTATCTTTGCGAAAACTTGAGGATGCAACTTCCATTCATGTGGATCTGTCATATTTCTGCTTAGGCTGTCTGCCAGTGTGTTTTCCTTCCCTGGCAGGAATTGTGCCTGAAGTTGGATTTGCAATTCCAGAGCTGTGTTCCAAAGGGTCATGGCTAGTCTGCACAGGGGGTATGAATGAGTTCCCCCGTTTGTTTATGTACCACATCACTGTGGTGTTGTCTGTCCTTATCAATAGCTGGCCTGGATGCAGTAGGTCTTTGAAGGCCATAATAGCATTTTGCACTGCTAGCATTTCATTTTGGTTGATGTGTAGGTGCTTCTCTTTTTGGGACCATTTTCCATGCACTGATCCTTTCATGTGTGCCCCCCAGGCGTAGTCCGAGGTGTCTGTTGTGATGATTTGATTTGCTTGAGGTATGCAGAAAGGGAGACCTTTGTTTCTTTGGCATGCTCGAGCCCACCACAGAAATTCCTTTTGATGACATGGAATGAGTGGTATAACTGTTTCCAAACTGTGGCTGTGTTGAGACCATAAGTTTTTTAGGTACCATTGAAGTTTCCTCATATGCAGCTTTGCACATGGGATCAGCAGGATGCAAGATGCCATGAATCCCAGAGCCTGCAGGACTTTCCTTGCAGTCAGCCTGGTGAAGGTTGCCATTTTGCTGAAGTATTGAGATAGTTGCCCTTGTTTGTCTGGCGTGAGGTAGGCCATCTGGGTGTTTGTATTCAAGCTGGCACCCAGGAAAATTGTTTGAGAGGGTATTAGTTTTGATTTCTTTTTGTTGAATGCGTATCCCAGAAAGTTCAACAGTCTTATTACAAACACCAGGTGTTTCAGAAGTATATCCTTGCTGTCCGCTTGGATCAGGCAGTCGTCCAGATATGGGTATATTTGTATTCCTTAAAGTCTGCAGAAGGCAATTACTGATGCCAGGCATTTCGTAAACACTCTGGGCGCAGTAGATAAGCCAAATGGCAATGCAGAGAATTGATAATGGGTTGAACCTGCAAGAAATCTGAGGTATCTTCTGCAATCTTGTCCGATAGGGACATGCAGGTATGCCTCCTTGAGGTCCAATGTTACCAGCCAAGACTCCTTGCCCAGCATGGGAAGAAGCTGCTGTAATGTGAGCATCTTGAATTTTTGTACCTGTAAATATGTGTTTAAGATGGCTAGATCTAAAATAGGTCTACAATCTTTCTTTCCTTGGTACCAGGAATGGTCTGGAATAAAACCCTTGACCTTGGTTCTTTTGCAGGCGCCTCTTGAATAGCTTTCATGTCCATGAGAGCTGAAATTTGTTTTTGTGTCTCTGCCCCTTTGATTTTGTGGCAGGTTTAGCATGCCTCTCATTTTTGGAAGGGTGTGAAAGTGGAAACTGTAGCCTCTGTCTATAATGTCCAGGATCCATTTGTCTTTTGTGACAATATGCCACATTTTTGAGAATGCCAGTTTTCCGCCTAAAGGTGCAGCCATTAAAGCTTTGCTTGGCAGGTAAAGGGGAAAGTCATTGTGTCTGCTTTCTGAATGACTGATCTATCTTCTCCACCTCTTGGGGTTGGGTGCTTGCCATTGCCTGGCTCTGAATGATCCTTGAGATTGCCCTCTACCCCTCGGGTGCCTGTATCTGCCTCTGAGGTCTGTCCGTGGCTGGAAAGGACCAATTTTTTGAAGGCCAGTTTCTGCTGAAACGTGGAGGTTGTACCTGCAGGAAATCTTTCACTGTTTTCATTGATCTCACCTTTTCCTCCATTTTCTTTAGCACCTCCCCTCAGCTTTAACACCAAACAATACATCTTTTTGAAGAGGTGCATCTAGTAATTTAGCTTTGATATGATCTGGTAAGGCTTGTTCTTTGAGCCAAGCATGTCTACGTATGACAGACCCTGTAACAGCAGCTCTACATGAGGCCTCTAAAGCATCAAAACCACACTGCAAGGTATGTTTACCCACTTGCTCTGCACTATGCAACAAATCCTGCAACTCTTTTAAATCTGGTTGCTCAGGTTGTGTCATTTTGCTTTTCAACTCGGATAATAAAAACCGTTAATACTTTTAAGATATGGAACCGACAGTTTAATGCCCTCATGGTTAAAGTGGCCAAAGTATACACCTTTTTCCCCCACCTTTCTAAAGCTCTGGAATCTCTCTCTGAAGGTAATGGGTTTTTAGCAGTAGAGGCCTTAATTCCCCTTGGGACCCTGTGAAATAGTTTCTGGGTCAGCAGTATGGCTTTTGTATAGGAACTGGTGTGAATCAGGAACCCGGTAATACCTGTCTGGTTTAACAGGAGCTGGAGGTAAAGAATCTGGGTTGAGGCTGGCTTCTGTGTACACATCATCTAATATATCTAAGACAGGAGGGATAGCCAGAGGCCTATGCTGGGGGAGAAAGAGAAAATCCCTGAGCCTTTTCTTGGAATCTGAGTAATCTTGGTCTTCCCAGTGAAAGTGTTCCCTCAAAGTATGTAGGGTTTCCCCAAAAGAGTAGTCCTCAGGGAGGAGACCGAGGGAATAGACTCCTCTGCATCAGAGTCTTCAAAAGGAGAATATGTACATTCCTGGTCCTCAGAATGTTCAGAGGTAATAGAGGCTTGATCTGAGGAAGGGTATTCTTCCTCTAATCTGGGCCTTTTGTCCGAGGGGGGCTGAGAACCCCTAATAAGAGTAATGAAATCCTCAGCCATTTTGAGCATCTGTTTTTTAGGCATGGGGCCTTGAGAGGGGGGTCTGTGGTCCTTGTTTTTTTAGTTTTCATGGCTGCTTTAGATTTTGTGAAAGCCTTAATAGAGAAGGAGGAAGGCCTGTCTAAACTCTGCTTCCCGCCAAGTGGCGCCTGTATTCAGTCTGAATGGGGGCCGAGGAGCCTGCGACCTCGAGCACAGAAGACACCGGTAATGAAGTGTCATCGGCACACAGGGGCTGTGTAGGTGCTTCGCTGAGAACCGGTAGTCTGCCTTAGCGTGGTGTCAGTAGAAGTCGCGGACCTCGTATGTCGGCCCTTATCTTTGCGTCTTTTACTCAAAACTGGAGTCAGGGTATCTGACGACATAATATAATAAAATTTTTTACCAAAATAGTGATGCTTAACCTCGGCCAGACGCTTAATAGTGCGCTTTGTTGAATCTAGCACAAAAACGGCAGGCGAGACGCCGTGGTCTGGGCCTAAGCAAGAAATACAGAAAGAGTGGAAATCCTTATGCGTATTTGCTTCCCACATGAAATGCAATTATTAACTT